>NW_007194000.1:0-2261 GCF_000164805.1 Carlito syrichta
TCAGCTGGCTAGCCTACTGGCTAGCTAGGTAGCTAGGCAATTAAGTCAGCTGGCTAGCCAACTGGCTAGCTAATTAAGTCAGCTAGCTAAGTCAGCTTGCTAGCCAGCTTGCTAGGTAGTTAGCTAGTTATGTCAGCTAGCTTGCTATTTAAGTCAGCTAGATAAGTCAGCTAGCTAGTTAGTTAGCTAGGTATCTAACTAGTTATTTCAGCTAATAAAGACAGCTGGCTAGCTAGGTAACTAGCTAGTTAAGTCAGCTAATTTAGTCAGCTGGCTAGCTAGTTAAAGTCAGTTAGTTAAGTCAGCTGGCTAGCCAGCTGCCTAGCTGGGTATCTAACTCTATAAGTCAGCTGGCTAGCCAGCTGGCTAGCTAGTTAGGTCACCGAGTTAAGTCAGTTCGCTAGTCAGCTGGATACCTAGTTAGTTAGATAGTTAAGTCAGCTGGCAAGCATGCAGGATAAGTATGGAGCTAACTAGTTAAGTCTGCTGGCTAGCCACCTGGCTAGCTAGTGATGAAGGCTTGTTAAATCAGTTGGCTAGCCATCTGGCTAACGAGTTCAGTCACCTAGTTGAGTGAGCTGGCTACCCAGCTGGCTAGCTGGTTAAACCTGCTAGTTTATTCAAGTAGCTATCCATCTGGCTAGCTAGGTAGCTAGCTAGTTAAGTCAGCTGGCTAGTCAGCTGGCTAGCTGGTACATCAGTTAGTTATGTCAGCTGGCTAGCCACCTTGTTAGGTAGGTAGCTAGCTAATTAAGTCAGCTGGCTAGACGGCTGGGTAGCTAGTTATGTCAGCGAGCTAAATGAGCTTTTCAGCTGGCTTGCTAGCTAGGTGGCTAGCTAGTTAAGCCAGCTGGCTAGCAGGGTGGCTATCTTGTTAAGTCAGCTAGTTAAGTCAGCTGGTTAGCTGGCTGGCTAGCTAGGTGTATGTCAAGTTAAGCCGACTGGATAGCAGGCTGGTCAGGTAGGTGGCCAGCTAGTTTAACCAGTTGGCTAGCCCACTGATCAGCAGGGTGACTGCCTGCTTAAGCCAGCTGACTATCTGACTATCCAGCCAATCGCTGGCTATTCAAGCTTGCTGACTAGCCAACTGGCCAACCCACTAGTTGGCTAGCTGGCTGCCTAGCCAGCTAGTCATCCAGGTACCTAGCTAGTTAAACCAGCTGGCTAGTCATCTAGTCAACCAGGTATCCAGCTAATTAAGTCAGCTGGCTAGCCAGCTAGCCAGCCAACTGCCTCCTCAGTTAGTTATGTCAGCTAGCTAGCCATCTAGCTAGTTAAGTTAGCTAGCCTGTCTGCTAGCTAGTCAGCTAGCTAGTTAAGTCAGCATGCTAGTTAAATCTGCTAGCCAGCTATCTAGCCAGATAGTTAGCTAGTTAAGACAGCTGTCTAGACAGCTAGATAGCTTGTTTGGTAGCTAGTTATGTCAGCTGGATAATGAGCTAGCAAGTCAGCTAGCTAGTTAAGTCAGCTAGCAAATAAGCTAGTTACTTAGATATTTAGTCCGCTAGCAACTCAGCTAGCTGGTCAGCTAATTAGTGGACTTGTTTGCTTTCCATCAGATCACCTAACTAGTCGGCTCCCTCGCCTGCCAACTGGTCTGCCAATTAGCTCACTCACCAACCAACAGGTCAACTAACTTGTCTGCTCACTCCCAAGCCAACAGGACAGCTAACTTGCTGCCTTGCTTGCAGGCAACTAGTTAAGTCAGTTCACCAGTTCGCTCGCTTGCAGGCCGACTAGTTAAGGCAGGTCATTCATCGGGTCACTTGCTGGCCAATTAGATAAGTCAGCTCACCAGTCGGCTTACTCGCCGGATGACTTGTTAATTCTTCTGATCAGTCGACTCACTCACCGGCTGACTAGTTAAGTCTCCTGACAAGTTGGCTCACTCACAGGCCAACTAGTTAAGTCAGCTGACCAGTCGGCTCACTCATCGGCTGACTAGTTAAGTCAACTGACCAGTCATCTCACTCACCAGCTGACTAGTTAAGTCAGCTAGCCTGCCGGCTCTCTATCCAGCCAACTAGTTAAGTCAGCTAACCAATTGACCGACTAGTCAACCAACTTGTCAGCTGACAAGTTAGCTCAGCTAAATAGTCGGCTGACAAGTTATGTCAGCTAACCTGTCAGTCAACTAGTCTGCTGACTAATTTGGTCAGAAAACCAGCAGGCAACAAGTTAACCTTTCTAAATAGTTAATCAGCTAGTTAACCCAGCTAGCTAACTCATTAGTCAGCTAGTTAACTCAGCTAACTAATTGG
>NW_007194001.1:0-765 GCF_000164805.1 Carlito syrichta
TAGACGAACCAAAGCATTTTAAAAATACTTTATCTACTTATTGGGGCTGAACTATGTGAATCCAATCAGGTCCCTCAAATAGGAATCAAGCTAAGACACTAGGACTGTCTCTGCCACAGAGGTCACAGGAATTTACATATTTGTCATAGACTAAAAGCAGTGATGTACAAAAACACTTATGGGCACACAGAAAACGTGTGCATAATAAACACACCCAGGCAGATAGCCAGAAAAACAATATGGATGCCAAAAGAGCAAGAAATGTCCATATGCTTCTCCTTTCCATAAAAGGATTATGTGCATGTGTACAGAGAACAAAAAACATGGACATTAGTATTTAATAATAAACAAGTATAACTATTTACATAACCTCATTTCAACCTTTCAACAACTCTATGTGGTCAAGAAAAGTGAGAAACTGAGGCTGGGAGAGGGTGAGTGAGTCACCATCATCACACAGGTACACACTGCTGGTTGGTATTTGCACTGGCTCTCCTGATTAATCTTACCTATGCTGCAAAACAGTTTAAACTTTTCAAAAGAGCCTTGTTCAGACACAAGGTAAATTCTGCACTTAGTGCCATTATTGTACCAGTGAAAGAGAAACTAGTGGAATCATTCAGCTTGTTTATGTCATGTCCAATCGAGATTTTTAAACTTTTACACAATGCTTAGCAGTTTAGTGCCTTTCTAGAGAAGTAGGAGGCCAGGCATTGAGGAATATATGGGTCTCTTTCATTAGAGTCACAGTAGGCAAAGTTTGAA
>NW_007194002.1:0-1029 GCF_000164805.1 Carlito syrichta
AAGCATTTTAAAAATACTTTTTTCTACTATTTGGGCTGAACTATGTGAATCCAATCAGGTCCCTCAAATAGGAATCAAGCTAAGACACTAGGACTGTCTCTGCCACAGAGGTCACAGGAATTTACATATTTGTCATAGACTAAAAGCAGTGATGTACAAAAACACTTATGGGCACACAGAAAACGTGTGCATAATAAACACACCCTGGCAGATAGCCAGAAAAACAATATGGATGCCAAAAGAGCAAGAAATGTTCATATGCTTCTCCTTTCCATAAAAGGATTATGTGCATGTGTACAGAGAACAAAAAACATGGACATTAGTATTTAATAATAAACAAGTATAACTATTTACATAACCTCATTTCAACCTTTCAACAACTCTATGTGGTCAAGAAAAGTGAGAAACTGAGGCTGGGAGAGGGTGAGTGAGTCACCATCATCACACAGGTACACACTGCTGGTTGGTATTTGCACTGGCTCTCCTGATTAATCTTACCTATGCTGCAAAACAGTTTAAACTTTTCAAAAGAGCCTTGTTCAGACACAAGGTAAATTCTGCACTTAGTGCCATTATTGTACCAGTGAAAGAGAAACTAGTGGAATCATTCAGCTTGTTTATGTCATGTCCAATCGAGATTTTTAAACTTTTACACAATGCTTAGCAGTTTAGTGCCTTTCTATAGAAGTAGGAGGCCAGGCATTGAGGAATATATGGGTCTCTTTCATTAGAGTCACAGTAGGCAAAGTTTGAATTTATATGTTTTGTGAGTCTTTTAAAAATACTTTCTAGGAAGATGTGTGAATTGGAGGAAGGATGTAAATAACGAAGCATTTACAATCCTTTTCTAACTTAGGTCAGATATAACTGCCAGAAACTTGTTTGCCTTGTTAATTTGTTCAGTTATTCAACTTTCAGAGTTCAAGGTACATTTACTAATAGAGTTCAATAAGCAATTTAAAAAAAAAATCACGTTCCCTAATAATTGATGATAGCATGGAACAGCTATTCCTTCTGTGTTTGCTAGGA
>NW_007194003.1:0-864 GCF_000164805.1 Carlito syrichta
CAAAAATTTTCCCAGACGTAAGTGACCATCAAGAATCCTCTAAATGAGGTAGTCTTTTTTTTTTAAGCAGTCTTTACTGAGAGACTGATAAACTCCCAAACTGGGAGGGGACTGAGGGAGTTACCCACGAAGTTGTCTTTTATTATTATGAGCACAGAGTCCTGATGGAACTTGGTTATAGCACAACCAAATAATATTTTAGCCCTTTCTTTAGTTTGGAAAGTTTTTGGATGTTTTCAGTATTGTTAACAGACTTTGTGCAGTTTTCCCTACAAGACTTAAACTTTGCTTTTGCTAAGATCATAATCAATTTTCCAGAATTTCCAATTATCTAAATTTTTAAACTAATGCTGACCCCAAATACTTACTATTTTGTACATCTCCATGTTATTTTGGTTTATACATATTGGCCCCCAAATTCTGTTTTTTCTGTGTGCCTCATTTTGAATGGTTGGAGATTAAAAGTATCATATTAATCGGATACTTTGTTGCAGAGTACAGCATTATGTCTTACGTAGAGAAAATACTAGGGGATTCAATGAAAATACTCTTTTAAAAGTAAAAATTGTGTTAAAATATAAAGGGAATGTGATTACTTCTCTCCAAGGATTGCACCTCTGTAACATTTAATCAAAATTAACAAGCAGAAAAAACGGAGTGCACCACGAAAATTTACACAAATTTTAAGATTGAAAAAAGCTGTATTATATTATGATACTCTTTTATTTTCTAAAATGTTTTGGAATTACTATGCATTCTTCCTTTTGAATAGCTCTTAGGTACACTGAATCTCAAGAATCAGTTTTCTAAGAATGATATAGATCTGAAATCTCAACAAGTTTCAATTTAGGCAGAATAAAGCAT
>NW_007194004.1:0-834 GCF_000164805.1 Carlito syrichta
AGTCCTGATGGAACTTGGTTATAGCACAACCAAATAATATTTTAGCCCTTTCTTTAGTTTGGAAAGTTTTTGGATGTTTTCAGTATTGTTAACAGACTTTGTGCAGTTTTCCCTACAAGACTTAAACTTTGCTTTTGCTAAGATCATAATCAATTTTCCAGAATTTCCAATTATCTAAATTTTTAAACTAATGCTGACCCCAAATACTTACTATTTTGTACATCTCCATGTTATTTTGGTTTATACATATTGGCCCCCAAATTCTGTTTTTTCTGTGTGCCTCATTTTGAATGGTTGGAGATTAAAAGTATCATATTAATTGGATACTTTGTTGCAGAGTACAGCATTATGTCTTACGTAGAGAAAATACTAGGGGATTCAATGAAAATACTCTTTTAAAAGTAAAAATTGTGTTAAAATATAAAGGGAATGTGATTACTTCTCTCCAAGGATTGCACCTCTGTAACATTTAATCAAAATTAACAAGCAGAAAAAACGGAGTGCACCACGAAAATTTACACAAATTTTAAGATTGAAAAAAGCTGTATTATATTATGATACTCTTTTATTTTCTAAAATGTTTTGGAATTACTATGCATTCTTCCTTTTGAATAGCTCTTAGGTACACTGAATCTCAAGAATCAGTTTTCTAAGAATGATATAGATCTGAAATCTCAACAAGTTTCAATTTAGGCAGAATAAAGCATTCAGAATTTATGGGAGAAACACTGTAGTTGTCCATTTTAAAGGCAGAATTATACCCCTGTATTCCAACGTATTTAAAGGAAATGAAGTTATCATTGGAGTGTTATACAATTTCTTAAAAAATAAATT
>NW_007194005.1:0-982 GCF_000164805.1 Carlito syrichta
CTCCCGGCTCACCATCGACCCTAGCCGAGGCTCATTTTGATAATTTTAAATAACACCTCAGCAAAGAAAAATTACATGCAATAAAATTAGTACAAATTTACAACTAAATTAAGACAAATCTAATAAAACACCAAAGCTTATCATAGCAGCTTAGGAGGTTCTTAAAGGAAAATCTATAGATCCAAAGACTCATATTAGAAAAGAAAAAAATGTGCAAATTATTAGCAGTATTTCTTTCAAGAAATTAGAAGCCGGACTCGGTGGCTCAGCCTGTAATCCCGCGCCTTTGGGAGGCTGAGATGAGTGAATTGCCTGAGCCCGCGGGATCGAGACCCACCTGGGCAGGCGAGACCTCATCTCTACAATAAATCAAAAAATTAGCTGGGCGTGGTAGCTCACGTCTGTAATTCTGGCTACTCGGAAGGCTGAGGCAGAAGGATCGCTGGAGCCCAGCAGGTCGAGGCTGCGGTGGCCAGGAGTGGCCACTGCACTCCAGTCTGGGCGACAGAGTGAGACTCCAACTCAAAAAAAAATTAGAAAAGTGAAAAGGAAATCTAGATAAAGTAATAGTAATAAATATGCTAAACAAAGTTAGCAAACCATGCAATAGCAAATAAAGTAAGAATGCTGTGAATATTTTATGTAAGTAAATTTAGACACATAGACAAAAATTAATCTTTAAAAAAATTTTCAAAAATGTAAGATGAAATGGCAAATCTGAATAGTAACAACTAAAGTTTTGTTACCTTAAATTCCAAGGTTTCAGATGGAAACTTCAGCAAACATTTAAGAAACAAATGCTCCCTATCTTATACAGCCTATTCTAGTACTAAAAAATTTAGAATACTCTTAGAGTTAGGTAAGTAATGTAATTGTGATAACAAAACCAGAAAAGGGCAGTATGAGGAAGAAGCATTATCAACTAATCTCATAGTAGTAAAGCAATGATAACTTTTTGTAATAGATGATAACAAATCAGTGG
>NW_007194006.1:0-882 GCF_000164805.1 Carlito syrichta
GGGCTGAGCATCTCTGCAGGTTTGGGTATCAAGAGGTCCTGGAACCATCTCCCATTAGGATCCGAGAAGGCTACAGTGCTGAGTAGCTATTGGTCTCTAATTGATTGGTCGGACCATCGTGTATCTGGTTTTCAGCTGTAATAGTGATCATTTGAGTTAATCATGAACAGAATTTAAATACTTATAAAATCCTTAGAGAGATTGTGTTTCACTTTATTAGGATACTGCAGTACTTGGGTGTTTATTTATTTATTTATTTTTGAGTTGAACTCTCACTCTGTCACCCAGACTGGAGTGCAGTGTCTGCTCCCGGCCACTGCAGCCTCAACCTGCTGGGTTCCGGGAATCCTTCCGCCTCAGCCTTCCAAGTAGCCCGAATTACAGGCATGCGCTACCACGCCTGGCTGATTTTTTGATTTATTGTAGAGATGAGGTCTCACTGCCCAGGCAGGTCTCAAACCCGTGGGCTCAGGCAATCCACTCACCTCCGCCTCCCAAAGGCGCGGGATTACAGGCTGAGCCACCGAGCCGGCTTGGGTGTTGTTAATTAGCAGGCCTAGAGGTTATTTGGATATCATTTACCGGTTAGCAGGACCTACAACTTGCGCCCTCAGTATAAGTAACTGGTGCGTCCCTAAGCTGTGTGTTTCTTCCAAGGCTTGGAAGGAGGTGATAACTCCTTACCTCAGGTCTCTCTAACTTTCAGCTGTATTTTTAACTTACTGCTGGCCTTCCTTTTTGTGAGGGTACCATATTTATATTTTCTATGAATTGTGTTTATTTCAGTGGGAGAATGAGGTATTGAAACAGTGGTTCTTAGATGCAGTTGTTTGCCAAGGCTGACATTTCAAGGGAAATTGGGTAAATCTGTTTTTTAACCTA
>NW_007194007.1:0-1789 GCF_000164805.1 Carlito syrichta
AACCAATCAACCCTGACAGCTTTGAAGTGTCTAGATGCTAAATTTGGATAAAGGTAACACACACTAATCTGACTTTTTGGGGTTTTTTGAGTTTGAGTCTCTGTCACCCAAGCTGGAGTGCAGTGGCAGGCTGACAGCCACCGCAGTCTTATCCTGCTGAGCTGAGGCTTCTAAGAAAGTCCAGTGTTTCAATTATAGGAATGTAAGTTGTATAATTCATAAACAATATGAAATCAATAATATGTAAGACCTATATCATCAACATGATAAAAGCTTTAAATTCTCTCTGTAGATCTGATATTTTTTACAAGATCAGAAGAACAAATAATAGTAATAAATTTTAAAGCAAGTTATGCTACATCCTTTATATTTTAACCATTTTCTTTCTTAAATTTGGTAAGTTAATTTTTCTATTTGGGATTATCAGTGACTGATATCAATAGGAAGTCCTAGATATAACTGATCTAACAGTTGATTTATGTACTGAGCATTTGGCTGCATGTGATAGACCCCTCAAATTTTCTGAGTTCAATCTTTGTGTTCTTCATGGTATTGTGATAAACTGTCATCCAAGGTCACTTCAGAGGGTCTTTATTAACAATAAAATATTCATATATTTATGACATATCAAATATGTGATTTAAGAAGCTACTCCTATGAGATATACATATTTGTTTGTTTAACTGAATAATTTACATAATTTTAAAATCGTATTAGAATATGCACTGTATTGTATATTGTAATTATTTTCTTGTTCACACAAAATTCTCTAACTGGAATGAAATAGTATTAGTCCTTGTAGCATTAGATTAGCACCTGCCCACATCATTTCCCTTGGGTAATTTTGCATTATTGTTATAGACTTGTGTGTTTTCCTTTTTTTAAATTTTAAATATTTTATTTTAAAATTTTGGGGTACAATTCAGGATTAGGTATACAAATATTCATTGTGCATGTACCCTTGTTGATGAGGCATGCCCCCCCTTCCCCAGGCAGATTCCCACTACTGCCAATCCCACCTCCCCACCTGACAACCCCACGCAGATTCTCCCTACTGTCAATTCTTTTCTTATAGTATTATGATAGTTTTTCAAAGCCCACTTATGATTGAGAATATGTGATACTCAGTTCTTTGTTTCTGTGAAAGATCACTCAGTATTATAGACTCTAAGTCCTTCCAGGTTGTGTGAAAGTTCATGATTTTGTTCTTCTTTATGGCTGTGTAATATTCCACTGTGTATATGTACCACATTTTAAAAATCAATCCTCTTTTAATGACAGCACTGTTGGTTTCATGTTCTTGCTATTGTGAACAATGCTTTGATAAGCATACGTGTGCAGGTATCTTTTTTATAGAGTGATTTGAATTCTTCTGGCTATATTCACAGTAAGGGGATTGCAGGGTCAAATGGAAGGTCTATTTTCAGAAGTTTTAGGAATCACCACACTGTTTTCCACAGAGGAAGCACTAGTTTACACTCACCAACTGTGTAGAAGTGTTCCCTTTTTGCCACATCCTCTCCAGCAACTGTTATTTTTTGAGTTATTGATGATGGCCATTCTGACTGGAATTAGGTGGTAGGTAGTATCTCAGTGTAGCTTTAATTTGCATATCTTTGACGACTAGTGAGGGTGAACATTTTTTCATTTATCTCTTGGCTGCTCATACATCTTCTTTTGAAAGCTGTTGTCATAGACAAAAAATATTTAAAACCATTTAATTCATTTTATGTGTGTAAAGTGTGTCATAAGATACGTTAAACAGAAAGTTAGTTAATTCCAATAATGG
>NW_007194008.1:0-1575 GCF_000164805.1 Carlito syrichta
ATATCTACGATGTCCAAAATTAATAATACATCTTGAAGAACCATGATTTTTCAAAGGAAAAAAAGGGGAATTTGCTCTGTATAACACCTTCTATACGTTTGAAGATCAGAAATGCTATGATTCCTAACTTCTATGTATGGGTAGTGAAACTAGTTTACCTAAGATCAGAGAGAAATGTCTTTGTATTTGTGTACATAGGGAAAATAACACTGCCCACTGGCCACGTGCTACCATAATTTCCAACTTTTTTGTAGTTCTAATTGTCGATACTGGTCTAACTGTAAGTCAGGTCTATCAGTCCCCAAACTTCTGGAATTATCTCAGACACGCAAGTGTAGGTGCTCTGTTCCTGCTGTCTTCTCCTTCATGTCTGTGAAAGCAAGTTGTTTCTCCAGTAACTCACACTCTAGACTGGTGAGAGGACTTCCTCAATCCTGTTGTCTGTGTGGTTCCCTTCCTGTGACAGTGGAGGGTCAAGGTGAAAATGGCAACCACATGCCTTGCTGCTCTTTTTAAAATAATACATAGATGATGGTTTTAAATTTGGATTGTATATTTCTTTTTTTTAAATTGAGCCAAGGTTCTTTATATATGTATATATATATATTTATTTATTTATTTATTTGTTTGTTTGTTTTTTGAGTTGGAGTCTCACTCTGTCACCCAGACTGGAGTGCAGTGGCCGCTCCCGGCCACCGCAGCCTAGACCTGCTGGGCTCCGGTGATCCTTCCGCCTCAGCCTTCCAAGTAACTGGAACTACAGGCGCGTGCTACCACGCCCGGTTAATAATTTTTTGATTTATTGTAGAGATGAGGTCTCGCCAAGTTGCCCAACCTGCAGGCTCAGGCAATCCACTCACCTCAGCCTCCCAAAGGCAAGGGATTACAGGTTGAGCCACTGAGTCTGGCGATGTATATTTATTTTTAAGCATAAGAAAAATATTTTAACCTATACTGAGAAATATGAGAAGAGTTTTTCCATACTAAAAGTTAAATATGATATTAAAGAAAGTCAGTCATGCAGATGATATTGTCTATAATTTCTTTAACAGAACTATGGAAGATTCGGACTAGATGTGGAAATATTTTTCTGAATTTTTTTTTGTATTTCCTCGGACTTAACCTCTTCTTGAAAATGGAGTTTTTATGAAATGAACTATCATGGATAATGGCTGAAAAGTTATAAATGAATGATTATATTGTAACACATATGAATTGATGGTTTCATTATGAGTCTTTCAGAATAACTTCTTAAAATGTTCCACCACAGCAGTCTTATAAATTCTGTTTAATTACATCTGTAAATATCATGTGCAGCATAGCATCCAATAAAGAAAAATCAAATTGTCTTCAGGTTGTATGTGTCCTTTTTTCCATGAGTCAAAAGGATGTTTATTCCACAGCAATAAATTGTCACTTGTTAATAAAGTCTGAATTAAAGTGACTTATCTACTACAGAAACGGTGACTTTTCAACTTTCGTGGGTCTGGTTTAGTTTTCTGTGGCCAAGATGGTGGCCTGCTGACAGAGCTTCTGGAATGTTTTTCCTTGTTCTTCCCTCTGGCTGCAGCGGGG
>NW_007194009.1:0-778 GCF_000164805.1 Carlito syrichta
GCAATCCACTCACTCAGCCTCCAAAGGCAAGGGATACAGGTTGAGCCACTGAGTCTGGCAATGTATATTTATTTTTAAGCATAAGAAAAATATTTTAACCTATACTGAGAAATATGAGAAAAGAAGAGTTTTTCCATACTAAAAGTTAAATATGATATTAAAGAAAGTCAGTCATGCAGATGATATTGTCTATAATTTCTTTAACAGAACTATGGAAGATTCGGACTAGATGTGGAAATATTTTTCTGAATTTTTTTTGTATTTCCTCGGACTTTACCTCTTCTTGAAAATGGAGTTTTTATGAAATGAACTATCATGGATAATGGCTGAAAAGTTATAAATGAATGATTATATTGTAACACATATGAATTGATGGTTTCATTATGAGTCTTTCAGAATAACTTCTTAAAATGTTCCACCACAGCAGTCTTATAAATTCTGTTTAATTACATCTGTAAATATCATGTGCAGTATAGCATCCAATAAAGAAAAATCAAATTGTCTTCAGGTTGTATGTGTCCTTTTTTCCATGAGTCAAAAGGATGTTTATTCCACAGCAATAAATTGTCACTTGTTAATAAAGTCTGAATTAAAGTGACTTATCTACTACAGAAACGGTGACTTTTCAACTTTCGTGGGTCTGGTTTAGTTTTCTGTGGCCAAGATGGTGGCCTGCTGACAGAGCTTCTGGAATGTTTTTCCTCGTTCTTCCCCCTGGCTGCAGCGGGGTGAACTCTCTTCTCAAAATCACTTCCCCAGAGCACGTCAGGGCCGAATC
>NW_007194010.1:0-823 GCF_000164805.1 Carlito syrichta
AACTTCTTAAATGTTCCACCACAGCAGTCTTATAAATTCTGTTTAATTACATCTGTAAATATCATGTGCAGCATAGCATCCAATAAAGAAAAATCAAATTGTCTTCAGGTTGTATGTGTCCTTTTTTCCATGAGTCAAAAGGATGTTTATTCCACAGCAATAAATTGTCACTTGTTAATAAAGTCTGAATTAAAGTGACTTATCTACTACAGAAACGGTGACTTTTCAACTTTCGTGGGTCTGGTTTAGTTTTCTGTGGCCAAGATGGTGGCCTGCTGACAGAGCTTCTGGAATGTTTTTCCTCGTTCTTCCCTCTGGCTGCAGCGGGGTGAACTCTCTTCTCAAAATCACTTCCCCAGAGCACGTCAGGGCCGAATCCTTCCTGCTTCCTCTTTTTCTAGATGGACTGCATGAGCCTGTCTGCTATAAACTGGCCACGTTCTAGCTGCCGTGGTAGGTTTTTTTGCTGTGACATTGCAAAGCAAATATTTTTTTCCTTTACTGTGTAGATAAGAAGAAAAACAACAATAGCAACAACAAGGGGCAGTGACAGGAGGAAACATCCCTGTGGGGACATTGCCAGTTCCTCTTGTGTCTTACTCAGATACATCTGGCCTTCACTGTCATTGCAGACAGCCCAGAAAGCCCAAAGAATACCCCCCAGGGCCCTTTCACCAGCCCACCTCCCCTCCCCCAGTGCCAGAGAAGCTTCCTCTTGTAGGTTCCAGAGAGCGTCTCCACTCTGCAAAAGCAGAGAAACAGGCTGGGCATGTTTTCTTTCTCTGAAACAATAAAATAAGGCGGATGTTTTCCTATGATCACG
>NW_007194011.1:0-765 GCF_000164805.1 Carlito syrichta
GTTGTATGTGTCCTTTTTTCCATGAGTCAAAAGGATGTTTATTCCACAGCAATAAATTGTCACTTGTTAATAAAGTCTGAATTAAAGTGACTTATCTACTACAGAAACAGTGACTTTTCAACTTTCGTGGGTCTGGTTAAGTTTTCTGTGGCCAAGATGGTGGCCTGCTGACAGAGCTTCTGGAATGTTTTTCCTCGTTCTTCCCCCTGGCTGCAGCGGGGTGAACTCTCTTATCAAAATCACTTCCCCAGAGCACGTCAGGGCCGAATCCTTCCTGCTTCCTCTTTTTCTAGATGGACTGCATGAGTCTGTCTGCTATAAACTGGCCACGTTCTAGCTGCTATGGTAGGTTTTTTTGCTGTGACATTGCAAAGCAAATATTTTTTTCCTTTACTGTGTAGATAAGAAGAAAAACAACAATAGCAACAATAAGGGGCAGTGACAGGAGGAAACATCCCTGTGGGGACATTGCCAGTTCCTCTTGTGTCTTATTCAGATACATCTGGCCTTCACTATCATTGCAGACAGCCCAGAAAGCCCAAAGAATACCCCCCAGGGCCCTTTCACCAGCCCACCTCCCCTCCCACAGTGCCAGAGAAGCTTCCTCTTGTAGGTTCCAGAGAGCGTCTCCACTCTGCAAAAGCAGAGAAACAGGCTGGGCATGTTTTTCTTTCTCTGAAAACAATAAAATAAAGACGGATGTTTTCCTATGATCACGAATGTATGTGTTCCTTTACACTGTAATTTTGAAAGTTGTGTCCTGTT
>NW_007194012.1:0-850 GCF_000164805.1 Carlito syrichta
CACAGATGGTTTATCTGATAAGGGATGCAGTAAATAAACGTTTCGATGATGCAACTCTCAAGGTCAGGGTCACTCTTTCTACAGGGAACGTGGAGTCTGCTTTTTGGAGTTGATTTCTCGCTCTCTGTCATGCCACTTTGCTTCCTCTCAGAATCCGTATCCTCTCAGGATCCCTTTTCAATTCTCAGTATGTGACCTCTGTGTGTGAAATGACATTTAGAGATCATAGAGATGGAAAACTGATCATCCCTCGGTCCACGTGTGACTTCCAAGCCTTGGAAGCTCCACTTTCCCAAGCGCTGTTTGCAATTGGTTTGTTAGCTGACAGCATCTGAGTGGCCACTTGAGGGATTTTGGTGAAACATGGGAAAAGTACTACTTCTAAAAGGAGTGAGCGCTCCCATCTGATTCCAGTTATGACCAGTATCAGATGTGACCGTCTGCATGGATATCCAGTTCCAGGTCCATGTGGTTCTTGTGGTCTGACAATTAAAGTTCGCGGCCAGGCCACCGTGCACTTACCTTGACAGCCCTTGTACAAACAACCTGGAAAGGTTTCATAACCCTTGGTGTATCAGTGTCTCACAGCCATGTTTGTGTCGGCCTGTGGCTGTGTCTTGCTGAGTGAGGGGTGTTCATTATTAATCAAACACTTTGGTGTGCCATCGTGAAATTGTCATAGCTCAAATGATAGTGACAAACAAACATTTAGTTTCTTGCTATACTTGGCAGGAGTGGAAGTGATATCAGTGCCATGTTAACTCAATTTCATGGGGATAATGCCATGAATAATGGCAGTGTACACATGGATTAAAATCTTTTCTCACGGGACAGCAAGCATCACTGATGA
>NW_007194013.1:0-822 GCF_000164805.1 Carlito syrichta
ATTCTCAGTATGTGACCTCTGTGTGTGAAATGACATTTAGAGATCAAAGAGATGGAAAACTGATCATCCCTCGGTCCACGTGTGACTTCCAAGCCTTGGAAGCTCCACTTTCCCAAGCGCTGTTTGCAATTGGTTTGTTAGCTGACAGCATCTGAGTGGCCACTTGAGGGATTTTGGTGAAACATGGGAAAAGTACTACTTCTAAAAGGAGTGAGCGCTCCCATCTGATTCCAGTTATGACCAGTATCAGATGTGGCCGTCTGCATGGATATCCAGTTCCAGGTCCATGTGGTTCTTGTGGTCTGACAATTAAGTTCGCGGCCAGGCCACCGTGCACTTACCTTGACAGCCCTTGTACAAACAACCTGGCAAGGTTTCATAACCTTGGTGTATCAGTGTCTCACAGCCATGTTTGTGTCGGCCTGTGGCTGTGTCTTGCTGAGTGAGGGGTGTTCATTATTATCAAACACTTTGGTGTGCCATCGTGAAATTGTCAGAGCTCGAATGAGAGTGACAAACAAACATTTAGTTTCTTGCTAAACTTGGCAGGAGTGGAAGTGAAATCAGTGCCATGTTAGTTCAATTTCATGGCGATAATGCCATGAAAAATGGCAGTGTACACATGGATTAAAATCTTTTCTCACGGGACAGCAAGCATCACTGATGAAGAGAGGGCAGGATGGCCAGCAACAAGCTGAACTTGTGAAAATATCACAGAAGTGGGTTGAGCTGTGCATCAAAATCGCCGGCTGACTGTGAGAAGCATAGCAGACTAAATAAACATCGATAGAGAAGAGTCAGAAAGATCTTGGCATGAGAAAG
>NW_007194014.1:0-1018 GCF_000164805.1 Carlito syrichta
TGACAAATGAAAGAGGGGCGGCCATGCAGAGACTGTCAGCTCTCAGTGTGTGTAGACAAGGAGATCAAAGTCTGCAGGAATTTCGTGCCCATCCGTGTTGTCGTGCCTGTGGCACCTAACGCCATTAGAGGGGGCTGGGTGTGGCTTGGCGCAGGCAGCAAAGTGACGTTTCCTTTCGCCCAAGCCTTGTGATCGTTGGACCGCGCTGCTCAGGTAGCCTTTCACGCAGTGCCCTGAAAGACTAGCCAAAACTGGGCTAGGCCACTCCCCACACCTGTGTGAGCCTGCCTATTCCCTCAACCCCAACGGTCATCATTGCTTCTACCAACTCCCTATCTCTGACCCAGAACCTTAAAGCCCACACTCTAGTGACAGTCTCCGGGAATGAGATACCTGCTCCCTGCATTGTCTGTCATCTTTTTCTTCTTGAAATGACCTCTGTGGATTGCGTGTAAATCTATTCTCCCAGTCACCAGGGGATCATTTTAAAACTTTCTTTTTTTTCAGGAACAAGAGATTGTTCTTCAACTAGACCATATAGAAATTATGTTTCAATAGCAGTGTATATTTAATTAGAGTAATCTCCCTTGAATTTACTTACCTAATGTATTATTTAGCAAGTAGACCGTCTTGTTTGCCAAGTACCATGGAGATCTCTGATAAGAACTTCTGTTATGAGGACATTACAGTTAAAAATCAGGCATGTCTGAGGGTTATATTTTAAGTCTTTGAGAATGTGACTGTCCTACTCAAACAGAAACTGAGATGTGAGTGGTCTGCTGTTGGGAGGGTGGGGTCTACACACCAGAGATTGTCTTCTGTAATGCACACGCATGTACCAAAGTTTCTTTGGAAATTGATATCTTCTGACTGCCAAGTAAGTCAAGTTCACCTTAAAACTTACTCCAGGTTGTTTTCAGTGTTATTTCCCCAAAGTCAGGTCAGTTGTCTATTAGGAGACTTACTTGATGATGAGTGTTTACAAAGAGTCGGTGCTGCCCTCAGAAGAACTCCGGTC
>NW_007194015.1:0-748 GCF_000164805.1 Carlito syrichta
GGGAGTGAGATACCTGCTCCCTGCATTGTCTGTCATCTTTTTCTTCTTGAAATGACCTCTGTGGATTGCGGTAAATCTATTCTCCCAGTCACCAGGGGATCATTTTAAAACTTTCTTTTTTTTTCAGGAACAAGAGATTGTTCTTCAGCTAGACCATATAGAAATTATGTTTCAATAGCAGTGTATATTTAATTAGAGTAATCTCACTTGAATTTACTTACCTAATGTATTATTTAGCAAGTAGACCGTCTTGTTTGCCAAGTACCATGGAGATCTCTGATAAGAACTTCTGTTATGAGGGCATTACAGTTAAAAATCAGGCATGTCTGAGAGTTATATTTTAAGTCTTTGAGAATGTGACTGCCCTACTCAAACAGAAACTGAGATGTGAGTGGTCTGCTGTTGGGAGGGTAGGGTCTGCACACCAGAGATTGTCTTCTGTAATGCACACGCATGTACCAGTTTCTTTGGAAATTGATATCTTCTGACTGCCAAGTAAGTCAAGTTCACCTTAAAACTTACTCCAGGTTGTTTTCAGTGTTATTTTCCCCAAAGTCAGGTCAGTTGTCTATTAGGAGACTTACTTGATGATGAGTGTTTACAAAGAGTCGGTGCTACCCTCAGAAGAACTCCAGTCAAGCCTCTGAGTCCCCTGTACCCATCTGCCACCCTGAGGAATCCATACTAGCAGCAGAATTTTATCAGACTTGGTGAGAATGGAAAGTGCCATGTCTCAGACTGTGACCTT
>NW_007194016.1:0-775 GCF_000164805.1 Carlito syrichta
AGATACCTGCTCCCTGCATTGTCTGTCATCTTTTTCTTCTTGAAATGACCTCTGTGGATTGCGGTAAATCTATTCTCCCAGTCACCAGGGGATCATTTTAAAACTTTCTTTTTTTTTCAGGAACAAGAGATTGTTCTTCAACTAGACCATATAGAAATTATGTTTCAATAGCAGTGTATATTTAATTAGAGTAATCTCACTTGAATTTACTTACCTAATGTATTATTTAGCAAGTAGACCGTCTTGTTTGCCAAGTACCATGGAGATCTCTGATAAGAACTTCTGTTATGAGGACATTACAGTTAAAAATCAGGCATGTCTGAGGGTTATATTTTAAGTCTTTGAGAATGTGACTGCCCTACTCAAACAGAAACTGAGATGTGAGTGGTCTGCTGTTGGGAGGGTAGGGTCTGCACACCAGAGATTGTCTTCTGTAATGCACACGCATGTACCAGTTTCTTTGGAAATTGATATCTTCTGACTGCCAAATAAGTCAAGTTCACCTTAAAACTTACTCCAGGTTGTTTTCAGTGTTATTTTCCCCAAAGTCAGGTCAGTTGTCTGTTAGGAGACTTACTTGATGATGAGTGTTTACAAGGAGTCGGTGCTGCCCTCAGAAGAACTCCAGTCAAGCCTCTGAGTCCCCTGTACCCATCTGCCACCCTGAGGAATCCATACTAGCAGCAGAATTTTATCAGACTTGGTGAGAATGGAAAGTGCCATGTCTCAGACTGTGACCTTAACCTTAGCTCCTAAAATGTGAACAACACCATTT
>NW_007194017.1:0-853 GCF_000164805.1 Carlito syrichta
ACTCTTTCTCTCTCCAAACCGTCCCACTGTGTTAAAATCCTATTTACTGCAGGTCCTTTTACCTAGTACATCAGGTCATATTTTCACCAGAATGTGGCAAGGCATACTAAAAGACATTAAGCATAATTTGGAGAGACAGAAAAACATAAAACCAGAATTAGCTATGACAAGAATGTTGGAATTTTACCTAATTTAAAAAAATCTATGATCAATATGCCAAGGGCATTAATGGGAATAATAGATAACTTGCAAGTATAGGTCAATAATGTAAACAGAGATGAAAATTCTAAGAAAGAATCACAGAGTTGTTGCAGATAAAAACAACTAACAGAAATGATGAATATCTTTGATGGACTCATTAGTAAACTGAATATGTCTGAAGAAAGAATATCTGAGCTTGAGAATATGACAATAGAAACTTCCAAAATAGTAAAGGGAAGAGAAAAAGAACTACAGAAATCAGAATGAGGGAACAGTATTAGAAAAGGAATAAGTGAAGGTAAAATAAAAACTTATTTTTGTTCTTAATTGATCTGACAGATAATTTACTCAAAGTAATAATAGTAATAATGAATTAGATTGTGCATACTTATGTACATGTGCTTATGTGGAAATAACATGAGTGATAGTAAGGATACAAGGAACAGGAAGGAGGAATTGGAATTCTTTTGATATCATAAAGTTTGTTGACTATGCACAAAATAGTAAAGTGTTGTCTTAATGTGGACTTGTAAAGGTGTACTGCAACCTCTAGGGGAATCAATTTTTTGAAAGTTAAAAGAAAGTAGAGAAAATAGAGTCATACAAAATGCCCAGTTAAAACCACAGAAGGTAGAAGAATAATGAACATTAG
>NW_007194018.1:0-808 GCF_000164805.1 Carlito syrichta
ATATGACAATAGAAACTTCCAAAATAGTAAAGGGAAGAGAAAAAGAACTACAGAAATCAGAATGAGGGAACAGTATTAGAAAAGGGATAAGTGAAGGTAAAATAAAAACTTTTATTTTTGTTCTTAATTGATCTGACAGATAATTTACTCAAAGTAATAATAGTAATAATGAATTAGATTGTGCATACTTATGTACATGTGCTTATGTGGAAATAACATGAGTGATAGTAAGGATACAAGGAACAGGAAGGAGGAATTGGAATTCTTTGATATCATAAAGTTTGTTGACTATGCACAAAATAGTAAAGTGTTGTCTTAATGTGGACTTGTAAAGGTGTACTGCAACCTCTAGGAGAATCAATTTTTTGAAAGTTAAAAGAAAGGAGAGAAAATAGAGTCATACAAAATGCCCAGTTAAAACCACAGAAGGCAGAAGAATACTGGAACATTAGAAGACGGATCAAGAACAAGGGTAGAAAATAGGAAACTCTAAAAATATTGTAAATGTTGATCCAACTATATTAACAATCATTTTAAATATTGATGACCTAAGTATAACAAAGACAAACATTGGCTAAGTGAAGATAAGAAACAATGTTACCTACTATGTGTTCAATAAATTTTATTAAGTATTAGGATACACATAGATTAAAAGAAAGGGATGAAGGACAATATAGCATACTAACACTAATCAAAAGAAAGAAAGAGTGAGTAGCTATATTAATTTCAGACAGAGTAGACTTCAGAGCAAGTGAAGTTATCCGGGACAAAGAGGAATATTTCACATGATAAAGGGGTCAGTGCTCCC
>NW_007194019.1:0-1545 GCF_000164805.1 Carlito syrichta
TTTACAAAGAAACATGATGGTCTTTCACAATGGTTCAAACTGTATTTATAGTAACAGTGTAAAGACTTGAGATGAAAGACTTTAACAGTCAAAGCTACAGCTTGACAAGAGTTACGGTTTTGATTTTGATTCTATTTGTGGTCTACAAATATAAGACAGAAGATACGTCCATGAGATTATGGAATCCTCTGAGACTCTACAACCTTAGAGAAGCGATAAAACTGATGAAAATGCATCTGGTTTGGGAGCAGACTCCATATTACATGGTAATGCTCCAAGTTTAACAACTACGACTGCAGAAGACTATGGGGAAGGGGAGGAGGCAAAAGGCTGAAATTTCAGCAAGTGACTGGGCAGAAAGAAAAAAAACAAGGGGAAAAAAGATGCGCTAATACTGTTTGAAAATGGCAGCCTATTAATAATCACTGCATTCCTGAAAACATAGGCAAATCATACCAGCATTCCTTCCTACTTACGTTAAGGAAGCCCAACAAGCCCAAGAGTTACATTGCTCTTTGAGGAAAAGGAGGCCGCTTGATAGCTGAATATATATCTAAAATCAGTCCCTGGAGTTGCTACCAAGAGCTTACAGATTTGGAAATCATGTACTTTTCTCACTAAGAAAGAGAACAAATTATTTTCTCAACTGGAAATTCTTACTAACTCCAGAAAGAATTATCCTTCTACATATATATATTTTTTTCTTTAAAGCAAAGCAAAACTACACTTAAACATAGACATTCAGTCACAGTTCAAATATCTATTCAGCATTCCCTCTCCCTGATGCCTTTTCTTTCAAGAAAATCACACACACACACACACACACACACACACACACACAAACACACACTCACTCCAACAAGAGAGATATACATTATATAATATATATTCTGTATGAATTAGAAGATTCTTCCTCTTCTTAGTTCACATAGTGCAAAAACCACTGACTGACTTGCATATTTTCTATCCATCATTAGCCTTTATTTTAAAATCAGACACCTGGCTTAACATTTTATGGAGAAAAGGTTAAAAACCCTAAACAACTGTAGCATAATCAGCAGGAGCATTGTAATATATAAAATCACAGTATCAATATCACAGAAATTCTCTAAAATATCGATTTTCGATTGATTGCAAGTTAATACTATCAGTTATCAAAGTAAAACTATTTTGTCATCCACGTTTGGAAGAATTTGAATTCATTTCCATTCGTGTAATCTCAAAGAAAACATGAAGAAAAGGCCGTTATTACCCAAATGGATCGATTTCTTCTTTCTTTACAAAATAAGTGAATTATCGTAAACCACTTTTACACATCACAGATTTCTGAAAAATGATATTTACAACATGATTACTTGCTATTTCACTTACTATTTTATATCAACTGACACATTTTAACACGTACACTTCTGCGCAATTACCAGGGGAAAGATAACCCGAATCAAATTGAAAAATTCCAATAGATACTAGTTCAATATATGTGGTGAAATTAGATACATCTGGTCTATCTTTATCTTTTGGATTTATCACTCCTTGTGTATCTTT
>NW_007194020.1:0-1215 GCF_000164805.1 Carlito syrichta
AATATCTATTCAGCATTCCCTCTCCCTGATGCCTTTTCTTTCAAGAAAATCACACACACACACACACACACACACACACACACACACACACAAACACACACTCACTCCAACAAGAGAGATATACATTATATAATATATATTCTGTATGAATAAGAAGATTCTTCCTCTTCTTAGTTCACATAGTGCAAAAGACACTGACTTGCATATTTTCTATCCATCATTAGCCTTTATTTTAAAATCAGACACCTGGCTTAACATTTTATGGAGAAAAGGTTAAAAGCCCTAAACAACTGTAGCATAATCAGCAGGAGCATTGTAATATATAAAATCACAGTATCAATATCACAGAAATTCTCTAAAATATCGATTTTCGATTGATTGCAAGTTAATACTATCAGTTATCAAAGTAAAACTATTTTGTCATCCATGTTTGGAAGAATTTGAATTCATTTCCATTTGTGTAATCTCAAAGAAAACATGAAGAAAAGGCCGTTATTACCCAAATGGGATCGATTTCTTCTTTCTTTACAAAATAAGTGAATTATCATAAACCACTTTTACACATCACAGATTTCTGAAAATGATATTTACAACATGATTACTTGCTATTTCATTTACTATTTTATATCAACTGACACATTTTAACACGTACACTTCTGCGCAATTACCAGGGGAAAAATAACCCGAATCAAATTGAAAAATTCCAATAGATACTAGTTCAATATATGTGGTGAAATTAGATACATCTGGTCTACCTTTTATTCTTTTGGATTTATCACTTCTTGTGTATCTTTTCCCATCAAATGAACTTTAGAGGAGGAAACTTAAACTTTTAACAAAAAGAATGTGCCTTAGAAATTTCAAATTCTGCCAGAATTGGTGGCTCAGCCTGTAATCCCATGCTTTGGGAGGCTGAGGTGAGTGGATTGCCTGAGCCCATGGGTTCGAGACCCGCCTGGGCAGGCGAGACCTCATCTCTACAATAAATCAAAAAATCAACTGGGCGTGGTAGCACATGCCTGCAATTCTGGCTACTTGGAAGGCTGAGGCGGAAGGATCGCCGGAGCCCAGCAGGTCGAGGCTGCGGTGACCGGGAACAGCCACTGCACTCCAGTCTGGGTGACAGAGTGAGACTCCAACTCAAAAAAAAAAAAAGAAAAAATTTATAAATCAACTCGTTGTTCACTTGTTTAAAATAGACACTGAAACTCTATA
>NW_007194021.1:0-960 GCF_000164805.1 Carlito syrichta
AACCACTTTTACACATCACAGATTTCTGAAAATGATATTTACAACATGATTACTTGCTATTTCATTTACTATTTTATATCAACTGACACATTTTAACACGTACACTTCTGCGCAATTACCAGGGGAAAAATAACCCGAATCAAATTGAAAAATTCCAATAGATACTAGTTCAATATATGTGGTGAAATTAGATACATCTGGTCTACCTTTTATTCTTTTGGATTTATCACTTCTTGTGTATCTTTTCCCATCAAAGGAACTTTAGAGGAGGAAACTTAAACTTTTAACAAAAAGAATGTGCCTTAGAAATTTCAAATTCTGCCAGAATTGGTGGCTCAGCCTGTAATCCCATGCTTTGGGAGGCTGAGGTGAGTGGATTGCCTGAGCCCATGGGTTTGAGACCCGCCTGGGCAGGCGAGACCTCATCTCTACAATAAATCAAAAAATCAGCTGGGCGTGGTAGCACATGCCTGCAATTCTGGCTACTTGGAAGGCTGAGGCGGAAGGATCGCCGGAGCCCAGCAGGTCGAGGCTGCGGTGACCGGGAACAGCCACTGCACTCCAGTCTGGGTGACAGAGTGAGACTCCAACTCAAAAGAAAAAAGAAAAAATTTATAAATCAACTCGTTGTTCACTTGTTAAAATAGACACTGAAACTCTATAATAGTACTTGATTGCCACTCCAAGAAACCTGAATAATGCATTTTGGAAGACTCGCACACATCCACACAATTCTGGATTAATAGCCAAGCAAACAATAAGTAATGTACTCCCCTCCAGCAAAAACTCAGTGAAACATCAATCTGACTTTTGCTTAACACTTACTGCTTAATGCTCACACATTCTCCACAACTAAGTGTCCTCTCCCAGAGGCATTTCATTGGAGAATCTCAATCACCTGCTCATTCATCCACAGAAAGAGAAATTTAGTGATGAACAGGATCACAGAGAAGGGGAGAA
>NW_007194022.1:0-950 GCF_000164805.1 Carlito syrichta
GAAAAATCCCCAACAAGCCAGAGTCTCCTGGTGCCCCTCATGACTGCTTTATCTCAGATGTGACATAGTGTAAAGGGAGATGGAATGGGGCCTGGTTGTCCCACACCATAGCTCTTCACCTCACAGTTCATGGTGGTCTGCACAGACATTGTCAATACAGTCCATGCCAGAAACCAGTCCCAGGGAGGGGTCAACCTTCCCACAAAGCCATGTGCTGGCAGAGAGCTGGTAGACACACCCCTGGCTGTCAGCACTCTACAGATAAATGAGCAGGAGGCTCTTGCTGGAACTCCATCCCCTACAGTGGCCTTGCCACTCCCTAAGAAGGCATCCTGAAGTTCTCCAGCTGGCAGAAGAGGGGCCCACCTGCCAGACAGACCAGCATTGCTTGGGAGAGTTGTGTCTATAACTTTTCTTCTCCACAGTGCTCCATGTTACAAGAGATGGGTCCCAGGAGACCACCACTTTGGTACAAGGGGAGGCTGGACCACATGCCACGTGGTATCAGGATGTATGAAGATGCTGCCTCCTGGGATGAGTCCAGTCCAGTCCACCCCACAGGCCCCAGAGAAAGGGCACACCCACCCTTAGGAGAGTAGGGCGGGATAACCATGTTAAAGTCACATATATGAAGAGGATAAAAGTCTGTGATCCACAATTGAAAACACACAACCCCCCTGTTTCTTGCTATATCATAGACACATCACTTACTTTGTCTTCCACATTGCCTCTGAGCCTATGGTCACCAATCTTTGAAGGGCACTTGGCCTCCAGCTACTCAGAGGATAATGTGGGGAAGTTTGGCTGCCATTTCCATTGCACTGGATTGGCTTCAAGTCAACAGAGAGAATTTGAGGCAAAGGCACAGGGTGTGTTGGAGAAAGAAGAGGTAAATAAGCATCTGGTTCATCAAGGGCCGTGGGCATGCAGTGCTTGAAGAGGCCCAGCCC
>NW_007194023.1:0-740 GCF_000164805.1 Carlito syrichta
CAGTGCTCCATGTTACAAGAGATGGGTCCCAGGAGACCACCACTTTGGTACAAGGGGAGGCTGGACCACATGCCACGTGGTATCAGGATGTATGAAGATGCTGCCTCCTGGGATGAGTCCAGTCCAGTCCCACCCCACAGGCCCCAGAGAAAGGGCACACCCACCCTTAGGAGAGTAGGGCGGGATAACCATGTTAAAGTCACATATATGAAGAGGATAAAAGTCTGTGATCCACAATTGAAAACACACAACCCCCCTGTTTCTTGCTATATCATAGACACATCACTTACTTTGTCTTCCACATTGCCTCTGAGCCTATGGTCACCAATCTCTGAAGGGCACTTGGCCTCCAGCTACTCAGAGGATAATGTGGGGAAGTTTGGCTGCCATTTCCATTGCACTGGATTGGCTTCAAGTCAACAGAGAGAATTTGAGGCAAAGGCACAGGGTGTGTTGGAGAAAGAAGAGGTAAATAAGCATCTGGTTCATCAAGGGCCGAGGACATGCAGTGCTTGAAGAGGCCCAGCCCTATGCACCTGACCAACAGTGCTATTATGGTTAATTGGAAGATGATGCCATCACAAAACTCCAGTAGTGTCAATGAGGCGTCCTCTCAATAGAAATCCAATCTGATGATATATTTTTGAGAGGTCCTACTCCTTAAGATTGTTTATCAGAGCTAAGAAATAAAATAAAATAGCAAAAAAGCAAAATGACCTGGACGTGAACCTCAACTGGCC
>NW_007194024.1:0-804 GCF_000164805.1 Carlito syrichta
GGGCACTTGGCCTCCAGCTACTCAGAGGATAATGTGGGGAAGTTGGCTGCCATTTCATTGCACTGGATTGGCTTCAAGTCAACAGAGAGAATTGAGGCAAAGGCACAGGGTGTGTTGGAGAAAGAAGAGGTAAATAAGCATCTGGTTCATCAAGGGCCGAGGACATGCAGTGCTTGAAGAGGCCCAGCCCTATGCACCTGACCAACAGTGCTATTATGGTTAATTGGAAGATGATGCCATCACAAAACTCCAGTAGTGTCAATGAGGCGTCCTCTCAATAGAAATCCAATCTGATGATATATTTTTGAGAGGTCCTACTCCTTAAGATTGTTTATCAGAGCTAAGAAATAAAATAAAATAGCAAAAAAGCAAAATGACCTGGACGTGAACCTCAACTTGGCCATTTGGTTGCTGCGTGCCTGTAGAGGAGAAGCTTAGCCTGGAAAGAATGTCTATCTTCTCATCTGCTAAATTGGCATCATGCTGGATCCCTCCTACCATGGTTGGGGCTAATTAGACAAGACAGACAACATGAACTGGCAGACTCAGAAAGAGTAAAGAACCCATGCTAAATGTATCCTAACAACACACAGGAACTTTTCCCCTTCAGTTATTATTGCCATGCCTAAATGCCTAGAGAAAAGGGAGGACTGAAACTGTTTTGATTGAAACTAAGTAGCAGAAATCTTTAAAAAAAAGTATACTCTGTTAGTATCTGCCATGTTAACACAATTTAGGCTTTCATTTGAAGTAGAAATCTGAGCATTTCTTGAATTTACCATCATAAGAGATGAATCTCCGAAG
>NW_007194025.1:0-796 GCF_000164805.1 Carlito syrichta
CCCATCACAAAACTCCAGTAGTGTCAATGAGGCGTCCTCTCAATAGAAATCCAATCTGATGATATATTTTTGAGAGGTCCTACTCCTTAAGATTGTTTATCAGAGCTAAGAAATAAAATAAAATAGCAAAAAAGCAAAATGACCTGGACGTGAACCTCAACTTGGCCATTTGGTTGCTGCGTGCCTGTAGAGGAGAAGCTTAGCCTGGAAAGAATGTCCATCTTCTCATCTGCTAAACTGGCATCGTGCTGGATCCCTCCTACCATGGTTGGGGCTAATTAGACAAGACAGACAACATGAACTGGCAGACTCAGAAAGAGTAAAGAACCCATGCTAAATGTATCCTAACAACACACAGGAACTTTTCCCCTTCAGTTATTATTGCCATGCCTAAATGCCTAGAGAAAAGGGAGGACTGAAACTGTTTTGATTGAAACTAAGTAGCAGAAATCTTTAAAAAAAAGTATACTCTGTTAGTATCTGCCATGTTAACACAATTTAGGCTTTCATTTGAAGTAGAAATCTGAGCATTTCTTGAATTTACCATCATATGAGATGAATCTCCGAAGACAGTGAGACCTTTTAGGGAGGTCATGTCCCCACGTGTGTCAGCTTCCTGAGGCCATATGTGCCACTCTGTTCTTGTCCTTAGGAAGCTAAGCATTCGAGATACTCCTACAGGAGTGGTTTGGGACACCACTAGGGGATGTTTCTGGTCACTGACAAACCAGTAGGCAAACCAGTCACTGAGGGGTGCTGATGTCTGGAGGGACCAATGCCAATGTCTGCTCAGTCC
>NW_007194026.1:0-762 GCF_000164805.1 Carlito syrichta
TCCTAACAACACACAGGAACTTTTCCCCTTCAGTTATTATTGCCATGCCTAAATGCCTAGAGAAAAGGGAGGACTGAAACTGTTTTGATTGAAACTAAGTAGCAGAAATCTTTAAAAAAAAGTATACTCTGTTAGTATCTGCCATGTTAACACAATTTAGGCTTTCATTTGAAGTAGAAATCTGAGCATTTCTTGAATTTACCATCATATGAGATGAATCTCCGAAGACAGTGAGACCTTTTAGGGAGGTCATGTCCCCACGTGTGTCAGCTTCCTGAGGCCATATGTGCCACTCTGTTCTTGTCCTTAGGAAGCTAAGCATTCGAGATACTCCTACAGGAGTGGTTGGGACACCACTAGGGGATGTTTCTGGTCACTGACAAACCAGTAGGCAAACCAGTCACTGAGGGGTGCTGATGTCTGGAGGGACCAATGCCAATGTCTGCTCAGTCCAGTGGTCCTTTCTACCCACCTCCTGGTCATGATTCCAGAGTGGCACTGCCAACAGCAAGTTTGGTGACACTGGTCAGCACACATCCTCATGGCCCAGACCCAAGTCACAGCCACCACAGCTTCTGGGGCCCTGGAAACATACCCTGATAAACTGAGACACTATATTTAAAATTGGATTTCATCATACCTACACTTAAGTTTAATAGTCACACATGGTGAGTGGCTGTAACATTACATGACACATTTTCAGAACATTGAATAAGAAGGTTGAAGCAAATGCAAAAAGAAAAAAAAATTCTGAACACTTGA
>NW_007194027.1:0-721 GCF_000164805.1 Carlito syrichta
TAAGTAGCAGAAATCTTAAAAAAAAGTATAACTATGTTAGTATCTGCCATGTTAACACAATTTAGGCTTTCATTTAAAGTAGAAATCTGAGCATTTTCTTGAATTTACCATCATGTGAGATGAATCTCCGAAGGCAGTGAGACCTTCGAGGGAGGTCATGTCCCTACGTGTGTCAGCTTCCTGAGGCCATATGTGCCACTCTGTTCTTGTCCTTAGGAAGCCAAGCATTCGAGATACTCCTACAGGAGTGGTTGGGACACCACTAGGGGATGTTTCTGGTCACTGACAAACCAGTAGGCAAACCAGTCACTGAGGGGTGCTGATGTCTGGAGGGACCAATGCCAATGTCTGCTCAGTCCAGTGGTCCTTTCTGCCCACCTCCTGGTCATGATTCCAGAGTGGCACTGCCAACAGCAAGTTTGGTGACACTGGTCAGCACACATCCTCATGGCCCAGACCCAAGTCACAGTCACCACAGCTTCTGGGGCCCTGGAAACATACCCTGATCAACTGAGACACTATATTTAAAATTGGATTTCATCATACCTACACTTAAGTTTAATAATCACACATGGTGAGTGGCTGTAACATTGCATGACACATTTTCAGAACATTGAATAAGAAGTTGAAGCAAATGCAAAAAAGAAAAAAAAATTCTGAACACTTGAATATCTAAACCGGAATTGTATCCCACATCTTTAAAATAAAAAAAATAGAAAAG
>NW_007194028.1:0-864 GCF_000164805.1 Carlito syrichta
CTGTGGGAGCTTTCTGTCCTCTCAATAAATCCTGCTTTCTCAAAAAAAAAAAAAATTAAAAATTAAAAAATGACCAAAGACATGAACAGACACATGCAAATTACCACCCACAAGTATATGAAAAACTGCTCAATATTTCTCACTATCAAGGAAATGCAAATCAAAAACACAGTGAGATACCTTCTTTCCCTAGTTTGAATGTCTATTATTAAAAAGACAAAAAGTAACAGATTTTTGAAGATGCAGAGAAAAGGGAACTCATATACACTGTTGGTAGGAATATTGTTAGAAATGTACTGTCATTTCTATGGAAAAACAGTGTGAAACATTCTTAAAAAACTAAAAACAGAATTACCAATCAATTTAGTAATTCTACTACAGGATATCTACCTGAAGGAAAATAGATAAAACATCAAAGAAATACCTGCACTCACATGTTTGTTGCAGCCCTATTCACAAAAGCAAAGCTATAGAATCAACCTGTGTCCATCAGCGAATAAATGGGTAAAGAAAATATGGTATATATACACAATGGAATGTCACTTGGCCATGCAAAAATAAAATGATGTAATTTGCAGCAACATGGATGGAACTCTCTTGACCATTATCTTAAGTGAAATAAAGCAGAAAAAAGGACAAAAATAAAGTGTTCTCATTTATTTGTGGGAGCCAAAAAGTGTGATCACATGGAGGCTAGTGAGTGGGAAGACAGATACACTAGGAAGGGTGAGGCTGGGTAGGGGAGAGGATGAAAGAAGTGGGTTGAAACATAGAGACATACAGTGAGATAGAAGGGATACATTTGATATTCAATCACAGAATAGAGTGTACTTAACCAAAAAAGTATTGTATTTGGCTGACGGA
>NW_007194029.1:0-1212 GCF_000164805.1 Carlito syrichta
AGTATGCTAGAGTCTGCAAACGAGGGTAGCCTGCTTTACACAGGTCTTTCTCACAAAATTGCCAGCGTTCAGAGGGGAAGAGAGAGAGTGCAGGGCTGCATGTCTTAATCCAGCCAAATATGCAGATGTTCCCATCACTCATCTGCCAGCAAACTCAACCACATCATTCCATCTCCCTTCCAAAATCCCTATTCCTTGTTCAGTGTGTGCATGAAAGGAATTACAAACACCTGCTTAGCAAATTGATTACGGATCAAGTAGACTCAACGAGGACCAAATGGAGACAGTACAAGTGCAACCATATATATTTATAAAAGTTTTAGGTATAGCATCATTAAATATGCAGACTTTGGTCTCTTGATGCACCCTTCACTTTAACTTGGAGACTGCTGGTCTGGAGATTGGATGATAAGAGCACAGGTACAAAGTCAGAGAGAGGATTTGCAGTCCTCTTAGAATGACTGAGGACCTGGGCTATGGCAAAAACAGAGAGGATGGAGAAAAAGAAGGTTGTAAAGGTAGGGCAGACCAATTTTGGGAACTGGTTTGATAGAAGGTAAAGAGGCAGTGAGGTAGAATGGGTGATCCCCAGGTTTTGGGCTTAGGTGATTCTGGTGATAATTTCTTCATGATCCTAGATTGAGAGTATATTGCCTAATGATAGACTGAACCATCCTAATTGTAAAGCAAACCTCTCACTTATTAACTCTTTGGATCTCAAGTTCCTGAGACAATTAACGTATTTTGGCCAGAAGAGCTTCCTAGAGGGATTATTAATATACAGAAAAAAACGAAAGGCATTTTCTGATCTGGAGGAAAGAAAACAATTTTCAGGTATGATGTGTTAGTTTTGAGGCTCTATCAAGTTTCAGCCTTTGGAAGCAGAGAAGAGGTGAACATTCTGGTATACAGGGAAATGCCTTTCATATGGGGAATTTGTAACTTGGACATGGTAATTAAATCCATGGGAGCAGAACAGGTTTACTTTACCAAAACTATGAGAGCCAATACTGCAAAGAAAAAAGATTCATAAATTAGGAAGCAGCGAGTGAATGCTCTTTTAATAACACCATTGACATCTTTAAATTTAATGATATTGTTTCCATAAAGAGGCAGGCATCAAAATGACCCCAGAGCAAGAACATGTATAATCAACCCCTGAAACTCTTGTAGCATGCCCTTAAATGATAATCACCCACTTCTACCACATTA
>NW_007194030.1:0-1238 GCF_000164805.1 Carlito syrichta
TAGGAAGCAGCGAGTGAATGCTCTTTTAATAAACGATTGACATCTTTAAATTTAATGGTATTGTTTCCATAAGAGGCAGGCATCAAAATGACCCCAGAGCAAAGAACATGTATAATCAACCCCTGAAACTCTTGTAGCATGCCCTTAAGTGATAATCACCCACTTCTACCACATTAGGTAGAGATACCAAAAATATTCAGAAATACATGTCTGTTCATAATTAGCACAGAGTGCATTTTATTTGAAATTAGAATTGCAATTAATTCTTGGCTATATACCCACAGATTACCCACATTGTGGCTTATTGTGTTATAATAAATACTTCCATTCTTTTACATTAACTGACTTGTTGACACACAATACTCTATTTAGACCTAATCTGCTGCCTGACTGAACTAACCAGTTTTCTTAGGTGCCCCCCCAAAAGCTCTCTGTATACAAAGTATAATATTGTCTTACAAATATTTTTTGAGTTGGAGTCTCACTCCATGGCCCAGGCTGGAGTATAGTAGCATGCTCATAGCCACCCAGCATTGATGTGTCAGGTTCCGGCAATCCTTCTGCCTCAGTCTTCCAAGTAGCCAAAACTACAGGTGTACACTGCCACACCAGGCTCATTTTTTAATTTATTGTAGAGATGAGATCTTGCCAAGTTGTCCAGGCTGTTCTCACACTGGTGGGCTCAGACAATACCCTCACCTCGGCCTCCCAAAGTGCTGGGATTACAGGCTTGAGCCACTGCACTTGGCGTAGAGAAGTTTGAACTGAAAAAGTTAGAAGGCTCACATAAGTCAGCAATGTATTATTAGCAAATTTTATTATAAAAGTTACAGCAGACATAGGACCTTACTGATAAATTGACAAGACATTAAAGGACCTTGTGCAGTGGGTGCAGGTGGTTATCAAAGACAAGGAAATGACCATTCCTTAAACTGTGAGGATACCAGTTCTCTCTGTTCACAAATGAAATAAGGATTTTATATTCCAACACACACCTTAATTACAACTGTCTTTTTAAGTTTATTAATTCTATAATTATTAGTTATCAACTGCTGAAGGTTGTTAGTGAACCAAGTCTGGCATGCACTAAGATCTTTGCATTGACAAATTCATCTATATTTTTCACCTTCTCATCTTATGTTTAACACGGAGAGAGTTTCAACTCATTTTACATGACTTGATATGTCTGATGACAGAAGCTGGTTTAGACTTGTAAATTCCAGCTCTGGGGTTCAATT
>NW_007194031.1:0-1134 GCF_000164805.1 Carlito syrichta
CTTTCAAAGTCCACCTGAAGAAACCACTAAGGAAACAATTCAATTACCATAGCAGCCAAAACCACAAAATAGTACAAAAACAAAGTTAAGCGGACAATACAACAGTACACTCAACAGTACACACTCATGCTGATAGACACTGCACAGGACATAAGCCAATGGAAAGGAAATACTGGGTTCAATAAATAAAAACCATGACGTGGGAAGATGCCACTACTACACAACGCATTAAAAACAGAAAGAAATCTCGACCAAAACCCAAATGTCTTGTCTTTCAGAAGAATTGCATGAGACGGGCAATAGCCCAAACTGTCTTCAAAATGGGCAAAGTGTAGGGTTTCACACTTTCTGCTTTCACCAAAGTCCAGTAAACCAAACACAGAGGCAATGGTATAAAACCCTAACGATTGATCCATGGAACAGAACGAACACTGAGGAATCAGTGGACACATTTATGGCCACATACATTCCGTGGGAATAGGGCAGTCCTTCCACACACACTTCTCAGAAAACTGGATACACTCATGCATAAGCCAGCAGTTCCACTTCCAGCAAAAGCCACAACACAGGTAAGAAAATACAAGGAAAGAAGAGTCTGTGAACTCACGGTTAAGGGTCCATGTCCAACAGCGGCCTGACTCACGTTCCCTCGACGTGGTAGGGGGGCCCCAGCTCCGCCGCCTGCGGGGGGCCCAGCTCCGCCGCCAGCGGGGGGCCCAGCTCCGCGGTCGTCCCGGTCGCAGCGAGCCACACTCTGGGGTCCCGCAGCGCGGGCGTCCGAAGCACTCCGTGGGAGGCCACGGCCCGGGAGGCTGAACCGCGTTGCGCCTCGGTGCTCGCAGGCAGGATTCTGAGGAAGGATCGCGTCAACCCAGCAGGTCACGCGGCCCGGACGCGAAGCGCCGTCCTCACGCCAGGGCGCTGCAGCCTCACAGTGGCGAGAGACCCGGAGCCCCGCCCCCACAATAAAGAGATTGACAGCAGGTACCATTCATTGTGCAGAGTAGGTGTCTGACACCCCGCAACAACTCCCACGTAACGTTAACACAGGGAAACACGCAAACGTGGTCAGAAAGAAAACATGCCAGAAATCTCCACATACCTCCGCAGGGAAAGAGACACACATCTGGAGAA
>NW_007194032.1:0-695 GCF_000164805.1 Carlito syrichta
GGTCCATGTCCAACAGCGGCCTGACTCACGTTCCCTCGACGTGGAAGGGGGGCCCCAGCTCCGCCGCCTGCGGGGGGCCCAGCTCCGCCGCCAGCGGGGGGCCCAGCTCCGCGGTCGTCCCGGTCGCAGCGAGCCACACTCTGGGGTCCCGCAGCGCGGGCGTCCGAAGCACTCCGTGGGAGGCCACGGCCCGGGAGGCTGAACCGCGTTGCGCCTCGGTGCTCGCAGGCAGGATTCTGAGGAAGGATCGCGTCAACCCAGCAGGTCACGCGGCCCGGACGCGAAGCGCCGTCCTCACGCCAGGGCGCTGCAGCCTCACAGTGGCGAGAGACCCGGAGCCCCGCCCCCACAATAAAGAGATTGACAGCAGGTACCATTCATTGTGCAGAGTAGGTGTCTGACACCCCGCAACAACTCCCACGTAACGTTAACACAGGGAAACACGCAAACGTGGTCAGAAAGAAAACATGCCAGAAATCTCCACATACCTCCGCAGGGAAAGAGACACACATCTGGAGAATGCACTTGAAGTAGTAGTACGCAGTTGCTGTCGTCAATGAAACATATCCAGTCAGTCAACTGGGATACATTTCAAAAATAAGTTAACTAACAATCAGCAACAGGATATGTTATCTAAGCACGTTTCAATAAAAATAAGGGTTTGTGTTTTTATTTCGGTGTGGAAAAAAGCGATT
>NW_007194033.1:0-777 GCF_000164805.1 Carlito syrichta
TTTCAATAAAAATAAGGGTTTGTGTTTTATTTCGGTGTGGAAAAAAGCGATTAAGGCTCAGCAACAAGAAGTTCTTTTCTAACGACTGGCTATGGATTCAGGGTTCTGGTGTAAACTTTTGCTTCTTAATTTGTAATTTCAAAGAGGTAGGGTACAATTCAGGTGAAATATATTAATATTCATTTTACAGGAACCCTTGTTGTTCAGGCCTGTCCCCGAACGTCCCGGCACACCGGGCACAATCCAACGACTGCAAGTCCTGCCCCTCCCCCTCCCCTGCATCTCCCAACTCTGAAAATCTTTTTTGTTGTCGTTATTATGATGGTTGTTCAAGGTCCACTTATGAGTGAGTACATGAGATACTCAGTTGTTGCTTCCGTGAAAGGTCACCCAGTAGTATAGACTCTAACTCCATCCAGGTTTCCGTGAACTTCGTGAGTTTGTTCTCGTGGTGACTGCATAATATGGCATTGTTCCTACGTACCACATATTTTTCATCCAGTCCTCTTTAGATGGGCAGGATGGTTGGCTCCATGTTCTTGCTACTGCGAACAATGTGGCGATAAACATACATGTGCAAATATCTCTTGGAGAGAGGGGTTTCGTTCTTCCTGGTATGTTCCCAGTAGGAGGATGGCAGGGTCCATGTTTAGATCGTTTAGGAATCACCAAATGGTTATCCACAGAGCTGGTCCGAGTTTACACTCCCACGAGCAGTGTAGAAGTGTTCCCTTTTTGTCATTTCCACGCCAGCATCTGTTGTTTTGGGAATGATTG
>NW_007194034.1:0-6987 GCF_000164805.1 Carlito syrichta
CTTGAAACCCACAGGTCATAAGAGATAAGATAGACAAGTGGGACCTCATTAAACTGACAAGCTTCTGCAAAGCCAAAGAAACTATCAAGAGAGTAGGGAGACAGCGTACAGACTGAGAAAATAGTATTTGCCAACTCCAGGTCTGACAAAGGCTTAACATCTTGGATCTACAAGGAACTCAAATGTGCTGAAAAGAAAAAAACAAACAACTCCATTATAAAGTGGGCAAAAGATATGAACAGACACTTTGCAAAGGAAGACATCCGAGCAGCCAACAGACACATGAAGAAATGTTCAACCTCACCAATCATCAGGGAGATGCAAATCAAAACCACATTGAGATACCTCCTAACTCCAGTCAGAATGGCAATTATCAATAACTCAAAAAATAACAGTTGCTGGAGAGGGTGTAGTGAAAAAGGAACACTTCTACACTGTTGGTGGGAGTGCAAACAAGTGCAACCTCTGTGGAAAACAATATGGCTATTCCTAAAACCTCTACGTATTGACCTCTCATATGTCCCCTTAATCCCCCTACTGGGAATATATCCTGAAGAACTCAAATCACTCTATAAAAGAGATATCTGCACACGTATGTTTATCGCAGCATTGTTCACAATAGCAAGAACCTGGTAGCAACCATGCTGTCCATCAAAAGAGGACTGGATTTTAAAAAATGTGGTACATATACATGATGGAATACTATGCAGCCATAAAAAAGAACAAAATTATGAATTTTGCAGCAACCTGGATGAAGCTAGAGTCTATAATACTGAGTGACCTCTCACAGAAACAAAGATCTGAGTATCACATGTTGTCACTCATATAGTGGACCTTGAACATCCAACGTAATACTGTAAGAAAATGACTGACAGTGGTGGGAAACTATGGGGGGGAGGGGAAGGGAGATGGAATTAACAGTAGTAAATATCTGTCTGGGTACGGGGAGACACCTCTTATCAACAAGCGTGCCTGAACGAAGCCTATTTGTATATCTAACTCTTAACTGTACCCCAGAATATCATAATAAAAAATATTGATTAAAAAAAGCATGTATTATGGGGGTACCTAGGGAAGCCCACCTTGTCATGTACCATAAAGTCTCCTGTAGTCAAAAAAGGGAGCATGCATCTATTTTTATCAGAAAAAAATGAACATTTTTAAATGTTTTCTTTTTAGAGAAATAACTGACATCCCTCCCTCCCTTCATATTTGATATCAGCAGCTGCTCAGTACTGGAAATGGTCTGCTCCCTCTGCTTGATTTAGCCAAATTCAGTTTAATGATCAGTCATTTTTCTGTCTTTTTCAAATACTTCAGTTAAATGAAATATTTAAGTTAGTAAATTGAGGCCACTAGATTAAAAAGTTTTTAAAAATTGTTAATTCATGTATGCCAAGAATCTCCTTATCTGGAGCTTACATTAGAAAACTTTTAGATTTAATAACTTTTGGTAGTCAGTTTATCAAATAGAACTTGTGATATGCCCTTAATGTTAACCTTGAGAGAAATAGATACACCTTCTTTGCCAGTTGAAGTTCTGTTTTTATTCGACTAAAGTTAAGGAACACAAATGAAGGAACAGAATAATTTTGAAATCAACACATAAAATATTACTAATGGAATTTTTCTCAAAAGAATTTTTTAAATAGAATAAATATTTTTGGATATTAAAAAATAAGGATTCCTAGTTTCTCAACATTAGAATGCTCTAACTCCTATAGTTCCCAGATGAGGAGTAATTTTTCAGTCTATGATTTGAGATTACCTTTGGCAGAAGAGCAAGGAGACTAATATATCTATAACAAATATGCACTTATAATTTTGTAGTTAATGATTGACATCTCCAGAAAAAAACAAAAGAAAAATAGAGTCTATTAATATATACAGGTCACAAAAAATCATTAAATAAGTAAAATGTTATAAATGTCATTTAATTGATCCTTTTTATTTATTGTTTGTTTTTTGCTTGCTTTCCAGTATACTTTTGTCTGTAACACTTTGAGCAGTAATGTCCTTTAATCAGAATCAGCATAAATGTGCCTGTGTTTAACACAAAAAAATCATAATGTAGAAAGGACTTACATTATTATGGTAACATAAAGAGGATGTTATATGCTATTTATGACAGATGAACAGCTAAGTTGCAAGAAGAAGAGACTATAAATAAAGATATCAATGAGAATGTCAAAGAAATGGAAGATTTGGAGTTCAAATAGTCTTGCTAAAGATGAAATAAAATATTTAGGATCTGAAGTTGGTTGAAAAGTGCTTCCCCAAAATTCATGTATGACCAGAATCTCAGGATGTGACCTAATTTAAGAAAAAGGCATTTGCAGACATAATTGAGGAAAGGATCAAGGTGAGATCAAACTGGATTAGAATGGGTCCTAGGTCCAATATCTAGTGTTTTTGTAAGACAAGGAAAGGACACAGAGCAATGTAAGCAGAACAGAAGGTCATGTAAATATGTAGGAGAACACCAGAATGATGCAACAACAAGTCAAAGAAGGTCAAGGATTGCCAGAATCCACCAGAAGTAGAGAGGATGCAAGGGAGGGTTTTTTGGTCTAGATCCTTTAGAGAAAGCACAGCCCTGACAACACTTTGATTTCAAACATGCAGTCTCCATAACTGTGAGTGAACAAACTTCTGTTGTGATCTATCACTGTGATGAGACAGGTTGACAGTGGGGAGGTGGTACATGTGAAAGGGGGGTGTGTGGTAACTCTGGACTGTCTGTTCAGTCTTACTGTGGATATAACACTTCTCTAAAAAATGAAGTCTATGTGAAAAATACATCAGTAGAAAATGCAGATCACATTATTGTCACATAAGAATAGACAATTGGTAAGGACCAAATTCAGGGAATTAATCCTTAAAAAGTGACATGGTATATCAAAGAAAGCAAAATGAGAAAATTATTAATAAGAAAAAGTGAGGACATTTTAAAAGATGACTCTGTAATCTATAGTTTTATTTTTGACTGAGTGTTGTTTTAATCTCTAACATTTTTAACCATATCTGTTAACAAATAACAAGGTGGCGGATTTTAACTGAAAAGAAGCAGAGCGGTTGTGTGGAGCAGTCAGCAAAAAGGAGAAAGTTAAAGCGCTTGGGTTATTCATGGTACATAATCATAACCTTGATCTTTAGTGTTGGCTGCATATCAACACCTGACAGATTCATCAACTATGGAGAAATTATTTGATAGTCATACAGTTTTTCAACAGCCTAAAATTTCTACCCAGTAATGAGCCTGAATTAACGCAAATGTCACCATTTCCCTGCAGAGTTAAACTCAAGTGTGTATAGCTTTCTTGAACAAATGACCGTCATTTATGCTTAAAAAAAATTAATTTGCTAGATTTAAAATGTACAGCAAAAAGAAATTCATAATGAGAATTTTTTTTAAGGTTGTGAACTACCTTCTCTGGCTATTTTTAAAAAAATTGGGAAAACTGTATTTCTTTCTTTCTTTCTTTCTTTCTTTCTTTCTTTCTTTCTTTCTTTCTTTCTTTCTTTCTTTCTTTCTTTCTTTTCTTTTGACCTCTGAACTTTTTATTGACTTCCTGCTTCCCGGAAGGACACCCTGTTCCCACTGCCTCAACGCCTCATAACTTTGGTGTCATTGGTCTCAGACACCAATTTGCCATCCACTATCTTGCAGGTGGTCTTTTGGATGTTCTGGATGGAGCTGCTGCTGTCCAGGCCATCACTGAGACTGAAGTCCTCTCCGTCTTCTAGTAGGTGCCGGTAGGTACCTATCTCAGCCTTCAGCTTGACCTTCATGTTCAGCAGGGACTCGTACTCCTGGGCCTGGCACTGGCCCTCTGTCTGGGTCTGTGCCAGATCAGACTCCAGGTGCAGCACGGTGCCATTGAGCTGCTCCATCTGCATGGTGTAGCGGATCTCCACTTCTCTCAGGCTGTTCTCCAAGCTGGCCTTCAGGTTTCTCATGGAGTCCAGGTCAATCTCCAAGGACTGCACTGTACGTTTCAGCTCTGTGAGCGTCATCTTGGTAGCTCCAATCTCAGCGGACTGCGTGTTGACCACAGTGGTGCTCTCCTCAATCTGCTGGGACCAGTACTTGCCCAGTTCCTTGCGGTTCTTCTGAGCCAGCTGGTCATACTGGGATCGGATGTCCGCCATGATCTTGCTGAGGTCCTGAGATTTGGGGGCATCTACCTCCAAGGTCAACCCAGAGCTGGCAATCTGGGCTTGTAGGCCTTTTACTTCCTCCTCATGGTTCTTCATGAAGAGCAGCTCTTTCTTGAGGGCCTCGATCTCTGTCTCCAGCTGCAGCCGGGTGACATTGGTGTCATCAATGACCTTGTGGAGCCCATGGATGTCACTCTCCATGGACTGGTGCATGGCCAGCTCTGTCTCATACTTGACTCTAAAGTCATCAGCAGCAAGACGGGCATTGTCAATCTGCAGAACGATGCGGGCATTGTTCACAGAATTTGCAAAGATCTGACCCCTCAGGTCCTCGATGGTCTTGAAGTAATGTCCCCAGTCTCTGACCTGGAGTCCCTTCTTCTCCAGGTGTTCCCAGAGTTTGCTCTCCAGCCTCCAGTTCTCGGGCTCCAGACTCCTAACCCTCTCCAGGTAGGAGGCCAAGCAGTCATTCAGCTCTTGCATGATCTCCTTCTCACTCTGGATCCCACCCCAGACTCCCAGCCATCCCCGTGGTCAGGCCCCCGGACCCCCAGCTGCCCTGGAAACTGGTGGAGCGGGACACAGAGATCCGGGAGCCCGAGCCACCAGCGCCTGCAGAGCCAATGGCCGAGCTGCCGGGGGGCCAGAGGCTGGGTGGCAGGATGGAGCCCAGGGACCGGTAGTTGGAGGAGTAGGTGGTGGAACAAGTGGTGAAGCCCATGGTGACAGCAGAGGAGAGCCAGACGATAGAACTCACCTTCAGACTGTATTTCTATAATGTTTTTAGCCTCTTCAATTGTTATCTAAAACTTATTAATACATGATTCTATATAGTTTTTTTTTTTTTTGAGTTGGAATCTCACTCTGTCACCCAGACTGGAGTGGAATGGCCGCTGCTGGCCACTGCAGCCTCGACCTATTGGGCTCTGGTGATCCTTCCGCCTCAGCTATGTATATTTCTTAATCTTTCTGTTTGTGCATTTGGTGTTCTTATTGTTTAAGGAGTATACCTAAAATGTAGAGACCCTTCCAAGACCCCCACGACAAAGAAAGGTCCATGTTGAATAGTAATTCTTTTCTCTATTTTCTCTTAGTTAAATTTCTAAAGTTAAATCTAACAATCTTATATATAATCACCATAAGTTGCTATTTATGGAAGCCATTGCTGAACACAGAACCACTGGAGTCTCCTGTAGGTCTCTTGAGTCTATTATGGAATGGTGATTAGAAGGACAGGACAGCTACTGGAGGAAGGACTGCTTGGGTTTGGGTCTCAGCTGAACATTGCTCACTGTGTCTCCTTCGGCAAGTTATGTGATCTTTCTTAGATTTGGTTTTCTCATATATAAAATGGGAATAATAAAAATATCTATGCTAGGTTTGAATGTGTTCCCCAAAGCTTATGGGTTGGAGTCTTGATCCCCAATGAGGCAATGTTGGGAGGTCAGGTCTAACAAAAGATGTTTGTATTATGGGGGCATCACACTTATAAATGAATTAACACCACCATCACAGGATTGACTTGGCTTCATTATCACCAAAGTGGGCTCCTTATTAAAGAATGATTGGACACCTCTTGTACATTCTCATTCTCTCTCTCTCTCTCTCTCCATATATACATTTCTGTATCTTTATCTCTGTCTGTCTCTCTCTTGGCCTTTTCTTTGACCTTCTGCCATGGATGATGCTGTCAGAAGACACTCAACAGATGTGGCCCCTTTACCTTGGACTTTCCAGCCTGCAGGACAATGTGTTAATACATTTATGTTCATTATAAATTACCTGTTACAGCAGCACAAAATGGACTAAAGTAGCCTACCTAATTCAAAGAATTGTGGGTTTAAGTAAGATAATGCATAAATGCATACTGGAGCCCTTAACTCAGTGCCTGATACATCACAAGGGCTTCATCAAGGTTGGCTATTAATATGTCCTTCTTCATCCCCTATTGTCAGTCCCACTTTCTGTCTCCAGCGATTTTGCTGTCTTGTTCTCTACCTGCCCCAGTGGATCAACACACTGCAAGTTCATGGGGACAAAAATTATTCTGGCAGTCTGACCTTTGCTCTGCAAAATTTATTTCTACTGCCTTCCTGAATTTCACTTAGTTGATTGATAATTTTAAATGTTCTTATTTTTCTCACATTGAGGAAATTTCTTTAAAAATTCATATTAGTACGTATATTATTAAAATCAATGGAAATAGTCAAAAAAATAGAAGTTATAGTCACATGGCCAAACATCTCTCTGTAGCAGCATATTCTGCCAAAAAAGTAAAAATCTAAAATGATCACAAAAATTAGATCTTCCATAGAATTTCTAATTTTATCTGTCAGTTCTGATTTTTTAAAAATTAATATTTTCATGTGATATCAAAAGTTCCTTGCTAATAAGAAATAGATTGTTTAGAATAGAGAAGTGCCCATCGATAAAGGACATGCCCATTCATTTCCATAGTGTTAGCCTTATTATTTCCAAAAAATATGAAACAAAAATTACTTTAGTTCTTAAGGGCATCATTAAGTATAGAGGTCTCAGAATAAATCAAAATAAAATGCATTTTTTACTCCTTTTGTTTTGTATCACCATCACAAAATGAATATGAATGCTTTATTAACATTTTATTTCTTTTTAAAGTTGTAAATTTTTTTTAAACCTAAATTTAATTTCTTTTATTAAAATAACATAATTGAGGAACAATCAGATGATTGTATTTTGTCAGGCACAATAAAACAGAATTAAAACCCAAATCATCAAGAAAACCTGTGTTAGTCGGGGCTCGGTGGCTAAGCCTGTAATCCCGCGCCTTTGGGAGGCTGACGTGAG
>NW_007194034.1:7007-7731 GCF_000164805.1 Carlito syrichta
TTTGATAACTTTTGTAGATTAGGTGTATTATATTAATTTAATGATTTTGCTTTTATTGCACATACTATTTGGGATCCCACCACCCTGTCATTTACAATCACCATGCCATTGGGTTTTATCCTCCTAGTTTTATATTGGGTGCTAACTCTGAATGCAAAAGGAAAACAGTAAAATAGTTTCTCAAAAAATTTAAAACAAAGCTATTATTTGATCCAGAAATCTCACATTAGGGTATATATATATATACATATATATATACATATGTATATACATATGTATATACATATATATACATATATATATTCAAAAAATAAAATAAAATCAGTATCTAAAAGCAATATCAGCACTCGTACACTCATTGCAGCTTTATTTTCAATAGTAAAGACTTGGAAATAATCTAAGTGTCCACCAATGAATGAACCAATAAAGAACATGCAACACATGTATGCACAGGAGCGTGTGCGTGCGCACACACACACAGTGGAAAACTGTTTAGCATAGATTTTAAAAATAAGAAAATATTTTCTTATGTGTGATTACGAGGGTGAACCTGCAGGACATCATACTAAGTAAAAAATGAAAGAAAAAGCTAAAATTATAGAGGAAAAGGATAGAATGGTGATTGCCAGCAGCTGGTGGAGAGGCATAGGAATGGGAAGATGTTCTTCAAATGTGCTCACTCATCAGTGGACCTTGGACAACTACTTTAATACTATAAGAAAAT
>NW_007194035.1:0-681 GCF_000164805.1 Carlito syrichta
CCCGGCCCATCCATATGTTTTTAATTGTATCACACATTAAATGATATCAAATAAATGACTCAGCAAGTTAGACTAAATCTCTATATGCATTTACAATGGCACAGGACTCCAGACTTATTTCACTTTTTTTAATAATACCAGTGGAATTAATATTTTATTTTATTTATTTATTTATTTTGAGTTGGAGTCTCACTCTGTCGCCCAGACTGGAGTGCAGTGGCTGCTCCCAGCCACCGCAGCCTCGACCTGCTGGGCTCTGGCGATCCTTCCGCCTCAGCCTTCTGAGTAGACAGAATTACAGGCACGTGCTACCACACCTGGCTGATTTTTTTGATTTATTGTAGAGATGAGGTCTTGCTGCACAAGCGGGTCTCAAACCCGTGGACTCAGGCAATCCACTCACCTCAGCCTCCCAAAGGCACGGGATTACAGGCTGAGCCACCGAGCCCGGCTTTATTTTATTTTTAACATTTTTTTATTTTAAAATTGTGGGGTACAGTTAAGGGTTAGGTATACAAATATGGATTGTGCAGGTCCCTCGTTGATGAGGTGTGCCCCTCCGTCCCCAGGTAGATATTGACTACTGTTAATACCACCTTCCTTTTCCTGCCTGCCCACCCTAGTTTCCCGCCACTGTCAATACTTTTCTTATAGTATTACGATAGTTGTTCAAGAGTCACT
>NW_007194036.1:0-746 GCF_000164805.1 Carlito syrichta
TTTTGATTTATTGTAGAGATGAGGTCTCCCTGTCCAGGCGGGTCTCGAACCAGCGGGCTCAGGCAATCCACTCACCTCAGCCTCCCAAAGGCGTGGGATTACAGGCTGAGCCACCGAACCCAGCTAACTACTTTTTTAACTTAATTTTTTTTTATTTCAACACTGTGGGGTGCAATTCAGAGTCAGGTACACAAATATTTATTGTGCAGGTACCCTTATTGATGAGGTGTCCCACCATTCCCCATTTCTACTACTGTAAATCCCACCTCCCTGCCCCACTACCTTCCCCAGTTTCCTGCTACTCTCAATCATTTTCTTATAGTATTAAAGTAGTTGTCCAAGGTCCACTGATGAGTGAGCACATTTGAGGAACATCTTCGCATTCCTGTGCCTCTCCACCAGCTGCTGGCAATCACCATTCTACCCTTTTCTTCTTTAATTTTAGCTTTTTATTTCATTTTTAAGTTCACCCATGTTATCACACATAAGAAAATATTTTCTTGTTTTTAAAATCTATGCTAAACAGTTTTCAACTGTGTGTCTGTGCGCGCACGCACGCGCTCCTATGCATACATGTGTTGCATGTTCTTTATTGGTTCATTCATTGGTGGACACTTAGATTATTTCCCAGTCTTGACTATTGAAAATAAAGCTGCAATGACTGTAAGAGTGCTGATACTGATTTTAGATCTGATTTTATTTTATTTTTTGAATATATATATATATATAATATGTATATATATATA
>NW_007194037.1:0-723 GCF_000164805.1 Carlito syrichta
CACTGGCATCACACAGTACTGTAGACCAATCTAAGACTCATTTATTTATCAATTACCCAGTCTTGGTATTCCTTCATAACCACACAAAATGGATTAATATAATTTCCTTAAATATATTATCTCCCCATCAATTCATTGTTCTGATTATTTCCTACTTTATTCTTCTTTTTAATTACAACTGGAAACCTAAGATATTTTAATATTTAACTACCCATTTTTGTCTTTACATCTAAAAGTTTCTTAAAATGTTAATGCTTTATGTGCCAGTCACTGGTGTATGATACTTCTGTTGTTTTTATAACAGTAAGTCAGAAAAAATATTGCCAAAACCAAGAAAGATCTTAATATTTAAAATTTATTAAGGTTTTTAAAAAAGATTATCAAACTTATGTAAGACTTCCAAGTACTCCAATTCCTATTAGCATGTTGTTTTTCTTCTCTACACCTTAAATACTTAAAATATAATCACTTCATTATGAATTTAATTAATTATGTAAGTAGTCCTTCACATGTGCTTAAAAATGTATTGCTAAAAAAGATGTTTTGGGTAATCAGAAACAATGAAAAAATAAGTGAATTAAATTCACTTCACACTGCCAGCAAGTAAAATATTGCAGTAGATAGATAGAGCCATAATTAAACAAAGAAATACTGACTAGAAGAATACAATCAATACTCCAACTTCATGATAAATTCAACATAGTCGTCTGAGTTTACATAAAG
>NW_007194038.1:0-705 GCF_000164805.1 Carlito syrichta
CCTTCATAACCACACAAAATGGATTAATATAATTTCCTTAAATATATTATCTCCCCATCAATTCATTGTTCTGATTATTTCCTACTTTATTCTTCTTTTTAATTACAACTGGAAACCTAAGATATTTTAATATTTAACTACCCATTTTTGTCTTTACATCTAAAAGGTTCTTAAAATGTTAATGCTTTATGTGCCAGTCACTGGTGTATGATACTTCTGTTGTTTTTATAACAATAAGTCAGAAAAAATATTGCCAAAACCAAGAAAGATCTTAATATTTAAAATTTATTAAGGTTTTTAAAAAAGATTATCAAACTTATGTAAGACTTCCAAGTACTCCAATTCCTATTAGCATGTTGTTTTTCTTCTCTACACCTTAAATACTTAAAATATAATCACTTCATTATGAATTTAATTAATTATGTAAGTAGTCCTTCACATGTGCTTAAAAATGTATTGCTAAAAAAGATGTTTTGGGTAATCAGAAACAATGAAAAAATAAGTGAATTAAATTCACTTCACACTGCCAGCAAGTAAAATATTGCAGTAGATAGATAGAGCCATAATTAAACAAAGAAATACTGACTAGAAGAATACAATCAATACTCCAACTTCATGATAAATTCAACATAGTCGTCTGAGTTTACATAAAGAATCAAAACAACAGTTATAATATACCAAAGCTATTTCGATAGTACAATAATT
>NW_007194039.1:0-822 GCF_000164805.1 Carlito syrichta
ATCAATTCCCAGATCAAGGACTGAATTGTTGATAATCAAAATCTTGACCTAATCCTGCAATTGACCTCATTACAATAAAAGTTGAACTCCCAGCCTTGCATGATTGGAAAAAAATGAAATTGCACAAGTTGGAATGGGGATGTATGAGAAGATACTGATGAAGCTGGGGATGTTAAACCCCTAATTTCTCATGAGTCTTCTTTGACATTGGAAGAGGCCTCTCTACCCAGTGGTAATAGCCTCTCCACCTCAAATAAAAGTGGTCTCTTCTACCCCAGAAGGTGGACTTCCTACCCCTAATGGCAGTGACTGCTTACCCCCAATGGCAGGCACCCACTACAGTGGTATCCCCCTTTTATCTCCATCTGAGGGAATTAACCCTGTCGCCCAAAGAAACAGTCATAGCCTCCCCTGAAGCAGTTATCATGCAAAGCACTGCTAATTTTCCACGGGATCCACCACCACTATAACCCTGTTTCCAGATGCACAAAGAGACTTAAGTTCCAGCAGGCTCCTAAAGGAGATATTCAAAGTGTGACCCAGAGGGATCATACTACACTACAAAAAAACTCCATGAGTTTCTAAATTATATAGGCAGAAAGTGGAGGAACATGTCTGGGAATTGATATTAAGGTTGTGGGATAATGATGGAAGGAACTTAAACTTGGGTAAGTCTGAATTTATTGATATGGGTCCACAAAGCAGAGATTCTACATTAATGTTACAGTTCAAGGAGTTAGGAGGGGCACTGACATTTTAGTTGGTTGACTGAACATGGTTCAAAGATGGTCCACAGTGAGTAAATTGAAATATCAATTATTC
>NW_007194040.1:0-887 GCF_000164805.1 Carlito syrichta
CCTGAGCCCGCGGGTTTGAGACCCACCTGGGCAAGTTGGCAAGACCTCATCTCTACAATATATCAAAAATTAGCCGGGCGTGGTAGTGTGCACCTGTAATTCCAGCTACTTGGAAGGCTGAGATGGAAGGCTCGCTGGAGCCCAGCAGGTCGAGCCTGTGGTGGCCGACAGCAGCCACTGCTTACTCAAGCACATAATGAGTCCTGTCATCTCTATCTAACATGCGTGGGAAAACCTGGGTGACAGACAACCTCAGTATCCACAGCCAGCAAGTTGCTCTGCCACTGTCCCTCCATGTGGTCAATGCAGCTGCCCTGTATCTGACTCAATGACACCTTCCCCTAGGTCTAACCCACAATGAAAGCTTTCTTTGGGCAGGGAGTAAGGGGAAAGCTAGAAGGAGAGGCTGGGAACTGCCCCATTCCCCAGCATAGGAACACTCAGCCTTCCTCTTCTGACTCTAGGACAGCAGAACTCCAACACTCTCTACAGAGCAGAGTGACTGGCTAACAAAGTTCCACCTGACCCATTTTCCTGGGGGGCTACCTCCACCACCACCAGAAAAACAAAGCCCTGGAAGCATTTTGTATTGAGTTTAAAAACACACTCCAAGCCGGGCTCGGTGGCTCAGCCTGTAATCCCACACCTTGGGAGGCTGAGGTGAGTGGATTGCCTGATCCCGCGGGTTCGAGACCCACCCGGGCAACTTGGCGAGACCTCATCTCTACAATAAATCAAAAATCAGCCAGGCGTGGTAGTGCGCGCCTGTAATTGCGGTTATTCGGAAGGCTGAGGTGGAGGGACCGCCAGAGCCCAGCAGGTCGAGGCTGCGGTGGCTTGTTGTAGCCACTGCACTCCAGTCTGGGCAACAGAGTGAGACTCCAACT
>NW_007194041.1:0-737 GCF_000164805.1 Carlito syrichta
TACAAACTCCATAGAAAAGGTGTCATAATGTCAACTTTAATCTTTTCTGTCAATATATATTTTTGTGATATATTCATCTTTAGTTTGCATGGCAGGTGTCAGCACACTTTTCCTGAAAATATCTGAATAGCATAGCAAAGGGCCACATACTGTATGCTGTACAGGCCACACAGTCTTTGTGACATCTAAACTCTCTGCTTATAGTGTGGAAGCACACAGATAATATATAAGTGAATGGAGGTGGTTGTATTCCAATAAAACTTTATTTGTAAAAACAGGTAGTGGATCTGATTTGGTCCACCTGTCACATAGTGACCCAACCCTGCAATATAATATTTCACTGAAGAAATATGCTACAATTAATTTTTTCAGTTTTATAATATGATGATTCATTTTTGTTGTCAACTTGACAGGATTAAGAAATATGCAGATAGCCGGCAAAGTATTATTTCTGGGTATGTCTGTGAGGGTGTTTTCAGAAGAGACTAGCCTTTGAATCAGTGGAATAAGTAAGGAAGATTTGCCCTCTGTGTAGCCAGGCTCTATTCAATCTGCTGAGGGCCCAGAAAGGAAAATTCGTGCGCTCTCTCTTTTCTGGGTTTGGGATGCCCTTCTTCTGCCCTTGGATATCAGAACTCCAGGTTTTCTGGCCTTTGGTCTCTAGAACATGCATCAGCTACCTACTCCCACCCTTCCCGCTGGGTTTCCAGGACAACAGCCTCTTACTGAGAATCATA
>NW_007194042.1:0-1717 GCF_000164805.1 Carlito syrichta
ATGTAGGATAATACACGCTGAAAACAGGGAGAATCCGGCGTCACGCCAAAGCCCAAGCCACTATAATACTTGTTGCCCCCCCATTCAGTGACGTGCCGTTTGGAGGAATGTCTCCCATGGAAGACTGTTGTTTTCCGGAAAGCAAACAATGGCTCTCGGGCCTCGTTGGCAAATGAACCCGCAGAGCCATTGTATTCCGTGTGAGAAGCCCGTGTCAAAAGAGAAAACTTTTCAGCATTCTCCGCTGAATGAAGCATGCTTGGCTACCCATGGCTGTGGAGATCTGGATCCAGTCAGTGCAGCAGCTGAAGTTGCACTCTGGTCACCAAATGCTCCCCGCCTAGTATAGTGCATATACAGGAGAGCTCTGAGAATCAGGGAGGAGAGCACGCACAAAGCCAGTGTATACAGACTGCCAATGAAGTGCAGTGCAGCGCAGGCTTCAATAGCGTGTCCCCAGGAAGACCCAGCTTCACCCCCAGTGTAACAGAGGCTCTCCGTGCTTACTCGGCAATGAAAACGGCACAGCCTTGGTAGTCCTTATTAGGTTTAAACGCCATAGGGAAAAACAACTTAGAATTCTCCCCATCCACACATAATGCTCTCCTGCTCGTGACTGTGGAGCACTTGTGTCACTCATTGCGGCACTATGCCTTGCAGATTTCTCTCCGTGAAACACGGAGGTTTCACGCTCGTACGCAAAGGCCCTCTATGGAAAGGAACACAAATCAAGGGGAAAGAGTGAGAATGAGGTATTACAGCAGGCGGCAATGAAGAATAATAGTCACAGCAAAGAGGTGACACTGCAGCACACATTGGGCACAGACTTAAGCCAGGAAGGTGCCCGTGCACCCCAGGCCTAAGAAAGGCCACTCCCACCAGCAATCCACAGTCTCATTGCTTTCCCTGACAGGAGAAGGTGTCAAGAAAGAGCAATTCAGAATTCCCCCGGGTCACACATAATGCCTTCCCACAAGTAACTGTGAATGTCTCAGATCCCTCATTGTGGCACAGGGGAGATGAGCATTCCCGCATGGGAGAGGTTGACAAGCCGCACGCCAAAGCAGTCACCCTGTAGAGCGTAAGATACACGAAAGGGAACAAGTGGGAAGGAGGAATGACAGCACGCACACTCAGTGCCAGAACCTCACAGTGCAGGACACTTCTCACACAGCACTTTCCAAGGGAGACGGACATTCAAAACAAGCACCACCAAGGCAGTCAGCTCTTTTCCGTCAATGCGTTTGGCAGAGCAATTGTGTATCCTCCCACACAAAAATTTGAAAGGGAGAAACATTTCAGAATGCACCCAGGGAATTCACCAAGTAATGCCTTCTTGCTCCACTGTGGGGTTCCCATCGCCCCCTGGGTGGCAGCGTAGAGCTGCACATGGGCAAAGCGTGTCCCATGAGAGAACTCTTAGTTCAAACAGAGGCGCTCTGCACAGCCGAAGTCCAAATGAGAAGAAAACCGCGAGACTCAGACTCATGTGTTGCAGCATGCACCAAGTGAGAATAACATAGATAGCCCCTAAAGAGCGCTGCACATTTTGAAAAGCTCCTTCCCCGGGAAGATGCACATGCACAACAAGCCTCACAGAGGCCGTCTACGCTTATTCAGCAAGGCCAACGCGAGAGTGACTGCATTTCCTAGCCTAGAGAAACGCCAAGGGGTAAAACGTTTCAGGGCTCAAACAGAAGGCAAGCACTGCTTTTCG
>NW_007194042.1:3009-3829 GCF_000164805.1 Carlito syrichta
GAAACACGGAGGTTTCACGCTCGTACGCAAAGGCCCTCTATGGAAAGAACACAAATCAAGGGGAAAGAGTGAGAATGAGGTATTACAGCAGGCGGCAATGAAGAATAATAGTCACAGCAAAGAGGTGACACTGCAGCACACATTGGGCACAGACTTAAGCCAGGAAGGTGCCCGTGCACCCCAGGCCTAAGAAAGGCCACTCCCACCAGCAATCCACAGTCTCATTGCTTTCCCTGACAGGAGAAGGTGTCAAGAAAGAGCAATTCAGAATTCCCCCGGGTCACACATAATGCCTTCCCACAAGTAACTGTGAATGTCTCAGATCCCTCATTGTGGCACAGGGGAGATGAGCATTCCCGCATGGGAGAGGTTGACAAGCCGCACGCCAAAGCAGTCACCCTGTAGAGCGTAAGATACACGAAAGGGAACAAGTGGGAAGGAGGAATGACAGCACGCACACTCAGTGCCAGAACCTCACAGTGCAGCACACTTCTCACACAGCACTTTCCAAGGGAGACGGACATTCAAAACAAGCACCACCAAGGCAGTCAGCTCTTTTCCGTCAATGCGTTTGGCAGAGCAATTGTGTATCCTCCCACACAAAAATTTGAAAGGGAGAAACATTTCAGAATGCACCCAGGGAATTCACCAAGTAATGCCTTCTTGCTCCACTGTGGGGTTCCCATCGCCCCCTGGGTGGCAGCGTAGAGCTGCACATGGGCAAAGCGTGTCCCATGAGAGAACTCTTAGTTCAAACAGAGGCGCTCTGCACAGCCGAAGTCCAAATGAGAAGAAAACCGCGAGACTCAGACTCATGTGG
>NW_007194043.1:0-756 GCF_000164805.1 Carlito syrichta
TCTAGCTACCTAGCTAACAAGCTGACTTAAATAGTTAACTATGTAGCTAGCTAGATGACTTAAGCTCAATAACTAGTTAGCTTATGCATTATCTAACATGCTAGCTAGCTGATTAATCTTCCGACTTAGCCCTTTAGCTAGCGAGCTTCTTAGGTGACTCAAACAACTGACAACTCGTTAGCTAACTAGCTAGCAAGCTGACTCCTCCAGCTGACTTAACTCGTTAGCTAACTAGCAAGCTGGCCTACTCAACCAGCTGACTCAACACGTTTGCTAACTAGCAAGTTAGATGGTTTAACCATCTGACTTAACTACTTAGTTAACTAGCTAACTACCTGACAACCTGCTGACATAACCTTTTAGCTAACTAGCTAGCTAGTTGACTTAACCAGCTGACTTAATTAGAAAGCTGACTTAACTAGCTTAATTTGGTAGGTGACTTAGCTATTTAGGTAGCTGACTTAACTAGCCAACTTAAATAGTTAGCTAGTTGGCTGAAATACCTGAATTAAATAGTTAGCTAACTATTTAACTTGCTGAATAACTAGTTGACTTAACTAATTAGCTAACTAGTTATATAACAGACTTAAGTAGCTGACGTAAATAGTTAGCTAACTAGTGAGCTAGCTGACTTAGCTGATTTTGCTAGCTAGCTGGTTAGCTAGCTGACTTAGCTAGCTGACTTAACTACTTGGCTAACGAGATAGCTAGCTGACTTAAAGAGTTGGTTAATGAGTTAGCTACCTGTTTTAGCTA
>NW_007194044.1:0-876 GCF_000164805.1 Carlito syrichta
AAATTAGGATCGCGACTCCTCCTTTTTTTTGTGTTTCCATTCGCTGAAAATTTGTTCCCATCCTCTACTTTGAGTCTGTGTATGTCCTTTCTAGTGAGATGGGTCTCTTGAAGGCAGTATATTGTGCCTGGTGATATTTTATCCATTTTGTCATTCTATGTCTTTTCAGTGGTGCGTTTAGTCCATTCACATTCAGACTAATTATTGAAATGTGAGAGTTCATCCCTATCATGGAGTTCTTATTGAGTTATTGTTCTTCCACTTGGTTTTTTCTTTTTTTTTTCTCTTTTTCTTTTTTTTTTTTTTGTCTTTCTTTTGCTTTTGGGGTTGGTTCGTGTATATTTTATTCTTTTCCCTGTACTCTTGTGAAGAACGTTGTTCTTTTTTCCTTTTCTTCTGTGTTTAGTACTTTCTTAAGTGTTTCATGTAGAGATGGTTTTGTGGCTGCATAAGTTCTTAGGGATTGGATATCTGGGAAAGATTTTAATTCTCCCTCACTGATGAAGCTTAGCTTGGCTGGGTAGGTTATTCTTGGTTGAAATTGTTTATCCTTTAGGACTTTGAAGATAGGGCTCCAAGCTCTCCTAGCCTGCAGGGTTTCTGCAGATAAATCTGCTGCTATTCTGATTGGTCTTCCATGGTGGGTGATCTGGCCTTTTTCTCTTGCTGCCTTTAGGATTTTTTCTTTTGTGCCTACTTTATTTAGGCGAATTATTATGTGTCTAGGAGTTGGTCTTCTCATTTGTTGTCTTGCGGGGGTTCTCTGAATCTCTTGTGTTTGAATTTTTGTATCACTGATTAGATGAGGGAAATTTTCTTGAATGATCTCGTGGAAAGTTTGTTCCAATCTGGTCTCTGTTTCTCTTCTGCCTCAGG
>NW_007194044.1:1284-22091 GCF_000164805.1 Carlito syrichta
CTCTTCTTTTGGTTTTTCTTCATTTCTGTATATTTTTCTCTCTCCCCCTTTCCCTCCCTCTCTTCAATTCTGTTTTTGAGGGAAGGTGGGGTTGCTTTTATTTCTCTTCTGCAATGACCTGTTCTTCCTTATGAGGGTCTTCTGGCTTTGTTCACTTTTCCCTCTGCTTTACAGTCTGTCTATTCAGCAGTATGCAGTCTTGGTCCCTGGCCTTAGGAAATGAGGTAAAGTTTGTTGCTAGGTGGGCAGGGCAATGGAGGTCTCTGCCTGGAGAATGGCGAGGCAGTTTAAGCAGATCTGTTTTTCTCAGCTTGTCTGGGTCTCACGCTGAGTGCCTCAGCCAGGGTCACATTGTATATTATTAGAAAGGCTAGCTATTTAGCTCATCTTGAGCACGCCGATGAGCGACTTCCCGTCCTTGACGAATTTGTTGGTCTTTCCAGCTCCGCTTCGTGCAACTTGAACGTCTCTCGGAAGTGCGGGTTGGCCGGCTGCGGCTGCCCCAGGCTCGGGAAGCGGGGCAGCGGGCCAGCAGGAAATGCAGCGGCAGTCCCACAGTGGCGCCAGGAAGTGAGCGAGCAGGCAACCGAGTGCGCCGGCTCCTCCCCGCCTCTTTCGCCTGCTCGCTCTCCAGCAACCTCGAGTGCCGTATATAGCTTCTTAAAAGTGGAACTTATGTGGTGGTTCAGAAAAACAAATCAAGAATCTGATTTATGAAATACACATATTACATAAAAATATCAAAAATAGAAGATATCCACAACCATTACTTACACAGATTTTACTATGTTCTAGGCATTGTTTTTTTTATATAGTGTTAGATATTTGATGAAATAGAAACTTTTATTATCTCCATTTATAGATAAAGAAACTGAGCAATACACACAAGAATATTAAGATATTTATAGCTAACCACAATTTATCTGCAATTCTGAAATTCTAAAAGTTTACAAATTAAAACAATTATAAATTTGATAGCAAAATCTGACTTGAATTGGTGGCTACGCATAATCTTTATTTCTCCCACTTAGGTCAAACACTCATACATTTCATGATAAAAATAATAATTTGTATAATTATCAGCTGTCACATCAGACCCTGATGGACTCATTTCATAACAGTCAATATATGAAAAATATTCCCTTACATGTTTAAAAAATTCTTACTTTCCAAATACATCTGACCCTGTAGAGGTTGGCTAATAAATTACATAACTGTTTTAACTCTATATTCTTTATCAAAGTATGAATTGACTCTCATGAATAATAGAGTGGTGTATTAAAAGAAAACTAGATTAATAGAAGCCCTTGGGTCTAATCTAGCCTGTAACTAATTAATTGAGATCTTAAAAAAAAATTCACTTCATCTCTGGATCTCCGTTTCCTCATCTTGACCAAATACCCCAGGACCTGAAGAGGAATGTTGATGAGTGAAGCACAGTTGTAGCCGCTGAGAGGGCAGAGGCCACAGATAACTGGAAAACACAGGTCCTGACTTTTGTTGCATGGACATGCATGGTCCAAATATTCATAAAAATTTTGTTGAGGAAAAAAACAACAGATTTTTATTGTAAATTGACTTAAATTAAAAAAAGAAAAAAGCTATGGAAACTAACAAAACGGGTCTATAGGATAAATGTGATAAACAGGCTGATATCTTCAACTGACTGTTTTCTTATGCTAAATTCAGATTCAAATTCCTTTCCTTCTCAATTTTACTTGTAGCTAGTAGTGACTTTTAAACCCCTGTAACACTTACGTATTCTACTTAGTCAGTACTTGGCATAGGTTGTCTTACATTTTATCAACTTTTCAAATCTTCATGTCTTTTATCCCTAACTAGATTATAAGATTCTTGAGGGTCCTTGAAGGTGATGAAGTATCTCTGAATTTGTATAACAATTGGCTCAGTGCCTTGATCACAGCAAGGGCTTAATTAAAACATTCAATCTGATATAAAAACAAGCTATAAATAGCTCTGGTTAGATCAGAAAGCCCAAGCCTGAGTTACTTGGATTCTTCATTGCCAGTGGGAGACATTGTGGTAAAATCGCCCAAATAGGGGCTTCGGTATCCAGCCGACCTAAACAAGAATGCCAGCTCTATTGCTTCAAGCTCAATGACCTTGAGCTTACTATATAACTATCTAAGGATCAACTACCTCATTTGTAAAATGGAAGGTTAGCAATTCTCAACTGAGTCTGTGGATTAAATGAAGTAGAGTATGAAGTATGTGGCATAGACTAGATGTTAGTTACTGCTTATTCTCTTCCTTGCTTCTGTGGCAAAGGAAAAATAAAAATTCTTACAGATGACTTAGGATTATGTCTCACATGACTCTTCATCATCTACAAAAAATCAGGTCTAATAACTGCTGCAGAATCCCCAGGAGTCAAGTATAACTACCTCACCATAGCTCAAGATACTATCTAACTTAACAGTGTACCTTGTATGATTTCAAACCAGCTATAGTTTTCTGAGTTGCTTGAAAAATTATTCTTCTTTTAAGCAATCAAAATGCCTCTGTAAATGACCCGTAGCAGGAAGATATTTGTATCTTCAAAAAAAAATAGTTTGAGATAAGTATGGCAAAGCATAGAGCCATGAGTAATTTTCAATACATACATGAGAGCAATTTAGTCAAGGATGTGGTCCCCAGGATATTTCATCCAAAATGTGTCAAATTTCAAAAACAAATAGCCCCATTAGGAAAACATGCATTTTGGGTCAATATTCATAAGCACATTTGGGATGTTATGAACGTCTCCCATGTGGGTTGCACAAGCAGGAGACTCCAATAATTGTGATACAAAGGAGACTGTACACAGGACTTCCAAAATATCATAGACTGGTGTCATAGAAACTATAAACAGAAAGGGATTTCAAAACATACACCTCAGTCCTTTCTTCTACAGCTTCATGAGGGGTATTCTGGAGCTGCTTAAATACTTTCAACGTGAAGAGGAATTCACTCCTTACATTGGTAACTTTTGCCATTGCCAGACAGAGAGGAGTAAAATGGGCAAAGTCATAGAGCTGCTCCCTACTGTCTCTTAGTCTATTCTCTGCAGACATACAGGATAGTTTAATGTTTAAGCATCTATACTTGTATGCATATATATTGAATATTCCTTTGTGTTTCTGAAATTATTCAAGATGTGACAGATCATACAGAATAAGTCTAATACATTTTCTTACATGACTTATTTGTCATCTTGTTGGCAGAATCCATGTGTTGTAACTTATTTTAGAATGCTTAAAACAGACATAATGCCCTGTGCACAATGACATGTCAGTGAATATGATTCACTAATCATACAGTTTGCCTTCATTATAAGATCAAAAGCATGAAGAAAAAAAATATCAGTTCTGGCAATTTCTAATCCTCCTTTCTGAAATTTGAATACTACTATAGTTATAGTGATCTATGTATTTATTCATGGTATTGTCAGCTTATGTTCTGTGATTTTTGAAAAGGAAATTATACATTTAGTATGGTTCTGTCTGTGACACATAGAAGAGCAAACCCAGTTACGTATTTACAGTCATGAGGTAAAGACAACATTTTCTCCTTCAGCAGCAATTGACAGACTTTTTTGTAGGCTACCAGATTATAAATATAGGCTTCACTGGCCATACAGTCTCTGTTGCAACTTCTCGACTCTGCCATCATAGAGTAATAGCAGCCATAGATAATATGTAAATGAATGGGAGTGACTGAGTTCCAAATAAAACTTTACTTACAAAGGCAGGTGGCTGCCTGGATTTAGCCCCCAGACCCAGCATGGTAGAATGGGAATAACATTGGCCTGGAAGTCAGGAGAATGAAATTTTAGCTATTGTCCTTCCTCTAGCTAGCACTAAGATAGCAAGCAATCAATTCACAGCTTTGGGCTTAAATCTTCATCTCTAAATAGAATAAATCTGATGATTTTTTAATTGAGCTTCAATTTCAAAGTATCTATGAATCAATTCTCAATATCTCAAACTGTTGTAGCTATTGAATCGCTCAGGTTGCACTGCAGCTACTCAGAACTGTCAATCAAGGCTTTACTTAAGACTGTCTAAAGAGGTTTCCAAAGAGCCCTCCTGAAAATCAGTCACCAATGTGACAGGAAGAAACAAGAAATTTCTCTTCCCTTTGGAATGTGATACAGATTATTTCTCAATAACCACACTTTGAGGTTTCCAAGTTCAGCAAGTATAAGTTATTTGTCGTTTATCTGAAACATGAATTTAACTAGGTATCCTGCATTTCATCTGGCACTATTACTCTAATTTCTTACTTTGAGAAAGGAGTCAGTCTGCAAAGACTTTTATGCCTGTATTTTTACATATACTGAGCTCATTATGTCTCAGAGCCCCCCATGTGTTGGGTATAAGAAGCATCGTCTTCATTCTAAACAGGAAAAAGCTGAGGTGCCATAACTTAGAAATTATTCAAGCTCAGAGAGCTAATGACAAATAAATCTGAATATCTCCTAGCAACTTCAGAGAGATGCAAACATTTACTTCATCCTGAAATTGCTATCTACCTTGTACAACAGGTACTCATGAAGCTATACCTGTCAAAAGTATGAAACTTCAGTGACACCTCTGCTTGCTTACACAGTTCAACATTTACAACTATTTCCTGAAACAATATTCAAATGCATCAGCATAGTGACCAAAACAATAAATTCTCCTTTCTTAGGAGAAAGAATAATTTTTTAAAATCAATTGAAGAAAATCAAATATTTAGCAATTTTATAACACATTATGAGGTGTTAATTAAGTATGAGAATAGAAAATCCAAAATTAGGTGTAGAGTGTGTTGCCCTAAAAGGCAACCTAATAGATATACTTGTTATCTTGGAAGATAAAAGAGTAAAAAGCATTTTAAATATGGTATTGATCTAAATATTCAATAATGTTTATGTGCAGACAATCCAGTTTTCCTTGAGGTAAATGTAATCACTTGAGGCAGCATCACTTTCAGGAATACTCAACCACAGTTAAGAAAATAGTCAGTCATCAAATTGAACTAAATAGGGGTATAGAGAAGAATTACTGTCTTAATAGTCTAAGAAACTCATTTACTTTGAAAAATATCAGCATCAGCCAGGGCTAAAAGACTGTCAAAACAAACCAAGCGTTAGATGAAGTGACTGTAGTAATACCCTGTATTAGCACGGCAAAATCTGTTCTCCCTAGATGTAAAACAGCCCAATGCAATTGTTCCATTTTCCACATCAGCACTGATTCTTGGAATCTAGGCATTAAGTTTAGATATTTCTACAGGAGAAGACTTTGCCTTCTGGAATACTGTGCTAGACAAAATCTGATGAACATCTTGACACTAACATCTCTTTTTTTCCCTTTCCTCAATTCCAAGTGCTCAGATACCCCATTGGCCTTATCTCTGGTTTCCACACCTCAAAGGGAAAATGACCTGTCAGATTGGTCATTAACTTATTAGAATTTATTACACGTGAACTCTTCTCAGTGTTACACATCTTCAGTAGGTCTCAGTTTCCTCTAGAGGGGAGTGCTCTGTAGAGAGCTATAACCACTTTGAGGTGGGACTGAGGGCTGGCAACTGAATGAAACCCTTGATCTACAGCACCTCTTGTATTTTTTACATAAGTGTACAGATAATATTGAATTTGAACATGAATCTCCAAGCCTAGAAAAAATGTTTCTAAGGAATGGGGCCAAGATGGGCTGACTTTAAACAAACATAAGCCTCAACTTTACTAACAAAAGATTTCAAAAGACAATCCCCAAATTCACTAGAGAAACTACTTATCAGAGGGGAAAATAAACTTTTATTTAGTACTTATTACGTGTTAGGCTGCTGACCATCTTAATAAGAGGCAGGAAAGCCCTGGGTATAACCTTACTGAATCTTCAATGGCATACTTAATAAATTAAATGATCCATGAATATCTTCTATGACACTAACCACAAAAGTGAAATAAATTATCCCCAGAAGCAGTTTTGGAGTTGATTTTGCTGACTGGGGTAGGAGTTTATGGGACTTTTAACATTTTGCTTAAAACTGCTCAAGTAGCATTCAATTCATAGTTAGAGATAAACCAATTCAGATCTCCAGAATTTTACATAGGTATTCATGCTGGTAGTAAAATTTGTGGGTATGATTAAGATATCATGTAAGAGAAGATAATTAAATTCAAACTGTGCTTGCTTTGTTTTCCAGATACTATAATTACTTAATATTATTCCTTTTATTAGAAGTCAATAAATCATTCAGTGATAAGCAAAGAAGGGAGTTGGTAGACATCTATCAACATAATTTACTCTTCCTAGGTACACAGGAAGAGTACATTTCTCAGTCTACTTGTCATTAGATTGGGTTCATGGGACTAGCTTTAGCCGATGGAATGGTCTGACCCTTAAAAGTTCCTGTGAGGCGGTGGCTCAGCCTGTAATCCTGTGACTTGGGAGGCTGAGGTGAGTGGATTGCCTGAGCCCGTGTGTTCGAGACCCACCTGGGCAACTTGGCGAGACCTCATCTCTACAATAAATAAAAAAATTAGCCGGGCGTGGTAGTGTGCGCCTGTAATTCCAGTTACTTGGAAGGCTGAGGCGGAAGGATCGCCGGAGCCCAGCAAGTCAAGGCTGCGGTGGCCGGGAGCGGCCACTGCACTCCAGTCTGGGTGACAGAGTGAGACTCCAACTCAAAAAAAAAAAAAAAAAAAAAGTTCTTGTGAGGTTCTGGACTTTCTCCCACTAACTGGAAGTAAAGAACTCCAAGGTGACAAAGCTATTATAAAGAAAAAGACCAGATGCCTGCATCCTCACATGGAAGATTGTCTCCTAATCTGTACCAAACTGTAATGTGGGCAAGAAACAAATCCTTACTGGATAAGTCACTGAGATTTGGGAGTTGTTTGCCACAGGAGTTTACCAGCAATACCCTGACACAAAGGAAGGGGCTCAGGTTCAATATTCCGTGTCACTTTAGCATGATTTATCATTCCTGAAAAATAGTAGCAGGTCCAAAAGGGAGCTGAAAGGAAATAGTGAATAGTGAGGGCTGGCAACAGAGATCATGTAATGCAGAGAAGGCAAAGTGGAGAATAGAATTGGGAACCTTGGGAAACTGAGACTATTGGTAAATCAATGGCAGAAACAGCAGAGTTGAGGAAGAACTGGGGAACATATCCGGGAGCTGGCTCCCTTGTTAGGGCTCAGATGGCAGGCAGTCAACAAGGAGGAGAGCCCCTGAGGACTTCCCTGACTATACCTGATGTTTATCTATCTGATCCAGGCTAGAAAGTGAGCTCCTGTGTAGTCAAACCATTTGAAATGCAGACTGTAGTCTAGAGCTCTGAGAAAGATGGTGGTTTGCATATCTAATTTGAAGGCCTGGGTATTAGCTTAGAATTCCAAGAGTAGGATTGGAGTGAACGAATCTTAAACTTATGCAGTTTTCTATAACAAAAGTAATGTTAGTCAGCAGAAATCCTTGCAGAGTGAATTTATTTACATATTTTTCTTTTAAAGTACTCTCATCTCTCTCCAGTTCTGAGAACTACATACAAAACTATCTTTCATGAAAACCTTCTTACCTGATGTTAGTCAGCAACAGCAAATTAAAACGTCTAGCATTTAGGCCAGCTCATCTAAAGTGATGGGAACTCTTCAATTAAAGCCCGTTTCCTGAAAGTAAATTAAATAGTACCTTTAGTTGTTCTTATTTAACTGCTCTTAACAAGATTTTAGGTGGTGGTTCCTGATGACAGATTGAGCGCAGAGAAGTGAGAAGGACCAGAAATGGTGAGGGAAGTGATTAATGTAAAGTAACTACGTATTTGGAAGATTTCCATTTAATTTTTCTGAATGAGCTTCTGGTTCGTGTTAGAGCATCTTTTGGGAAATCAGCCGCATTGCATTTGTTTCACTGCTCCCACCTGCACATTGAATAAAACGGTGCAAACTCAACACAAATTTATTCTCTGCTGAATCTAAGTAAGGAAGGCACCATGGAAATCTGAGGCAATGACTTGCCAGTCCCTACTATGTGAGGAATGACCTTAACTGTCTTTTCTTCTTGAATAAAGTGTAAACATTTTTCAAGCTTTTTAATAATCTTTTTAGCAACAAATTTACATTTATGCAGAGCCAGTAGGTCTATTTATAGGCAGAAATAACAAGATCAAGAAATGGCAAGATCATGGAGTGCAGCCATGGATCTCTAAGTTGCCATGAGCTAGCCATATGACTTTAAGTTAGTGTCTCTAGATAAATCTCTGTACATTTCCTTTACAAGCTAACATGTTTTGTGAGAGTACTTTTACCAAAAGTTAGACACAAACGGTTATATACTTGAAAGATCTAAAAAAAAAGGAGAAAGATGAAGTGGGGATATGGTGAGAAATTAGATGCAGAGAAAGGCAATAAAGGCTTCTTCACCCAGCTCCCGTTTTTAATCTGGCTATGGCTCAAATCTCAGACATTCATGGGTGGCAACAAATAGTGATCATTCTCTCTATGGAACTAGTGTTGCCCTTTCTGCCACCTAAATCCCTCATTTCTAGGTTGAATTACAGTCATTTGCCTACTGGCCTTTCCTTTCCTTCTCAATAACAGATTCTCCAGGGCAGTCTTTACATCTCCCATTTTGAAGTTTCTGGGCTATATTCCACTAGCATTTCTCTGTACACACAAAAAAATCGTGGAACTCAATAGAAGCATAGTATTGCTTTCAAAGAATGAACACTACACAAAAAGTGGTCATTTTTTTAAAGGTCAAGTTATTCTTGTAGCACTTACTGGCTGCCTAGAATTCATTCAAGAGAGAATCTTCTTTACAGGTTTTTCCTTCATGTTATTGCCAGAAAAATACTCATTTGCTTCCACATATTCCAATCTCCTGAATCCAGGAGAATGAAAATGACTGAGGGGAAAATTGGGGGATGTTAAAGAAATCAAATAAATTATTGTCCTTGACCAAGAGTTGATGACTTTGAAGAGGTTCTAAAATGAAAGTGAGAGACAGATGGTATTGACTTCGGCATATAACTTCAGTACTTCTCTCTTCCCCCTTGGTGCTCTGTTCAAGTTCACCAAGGACCCAATCTGCCCTAATCCTTTCCTATAACCCCTTTTCCCGCTACAAACACCCCTATGAGGTCCCACACATCTTTTACTAAGTTTCATGTATGTCTTGCTTCAGAATTACGCTTCTCCTAAATCAAAACTCTCATTTTATTTAGGCATATCAGCCAGGTTAGAATGAAAGCGAATTTTCATTAAGTTTGTGACTAATTATCTTCCCACATATTCCTTAACACACTCCAGAATGTTTTCTTATTAACTCTAATTGGTGAAATTTCTATCAGGGTGGAGGAGATAGAAAAGCAACCTCTCTCATCCAGGAAGAAGAAAACCAAATATCACAGGTTTTCTCTTCATTTCTTTCTTTCTTTTTTTTTTTTTTGAATTGGAGTCTCACTCTGTCGCCCAGATTGGAGTGCAGTGGCCGCTCCCAGCCACCGCAGCCTAGACTTGCTGGGCTCCGGTGATCCTTCCGCCTCAGCCTTCCAAGTAGCCGGAATTACAGGGACATGCTACCAAACCCGGCTGATTTTTTTAAATTTATTTATTGTACAGATGAGATCTTACTGCCCAGGCGGGTCTCGAACCCGCGGGCTCAGGCAATCCACTCACCTCAGCCTCCCAAAGGCGCGAGATTATAGGCTGAGCCACCAAGCCCGGCTTTCTCTTCATTTATTTCTACCACAATTCCCCAGACCTATCCCTGAGAGGAATAAATGTGCCTTTCCTTCCACTCTGACCAACTACCTGGATCAAGATCAATATGAATTCCTAATTACTATTTTGTCCGGGTGAAAGAAAGTAGAATAACTTGGATGCTTGGTCTTACACCAAGCTACAGCAAAATTTCTTTGTCTTACCTCCTAGTATTTGTACAGTCAGTCATTATACAAGTAGGTCTCACAATCTATGATATCTAGAATCACCTGAGGACTTGCTAAAAAATAGATTTCTGGGCTCCACCCCCAGAGTTTCTAATTCAATATGCTTTGGTGAGGTTAAATTTTTGCATGACTAACAAACTCCCTGGTGATATTGCTGATGCTGCCTTACACTAGACTTCCCTTCCACATAGAAGGGAAAAAAACATTCTGAAAGGAAAAAAAATACACTCAACAACATAATGGTTTGAGAAAGCATGATATGCTTAGTAGGAGTGTTATTTTGCTTTTCCTGAAGATTGAGCTTTGTGAAAAGTAGAAGAAAACTAAAGTTGAAGGAAATTAGGGCTTGGAGTGAAGAATCAAATTGTTTTAGAATGTGGTGCTGAGATCACCCTCTATAGGAAACTGTGACCTCTAAGGTGTAAGGCAGAGAGTGGCAACATTTATTTATTTATTTTTAAGTATTAACTTATTTGCTTTTTAAAATTTCATACTTTTAAAATGTTTTATTTTAGAGTTGTGGTGTACAAGAAAGGATGTGCTACATAAGTAGACTGCATACAGATAAAGTTTGGGCTTCCAGATGTCCCTCCTTCTCTCTGGTAGTGGACCAAGTACCCATTGTGTTGCTGTGTGTCCCCTCCCTCTTCTCTCTCTCTTGCATGGTGCTCAATGACTGCCATTTCCACCCTTGTGCTAATGACTAGTGTTCAGGATCTGCTTATGAGTGAGAACACGCAGTATTCAGTTCTTTGTCTCTATGATAGTTCACTTAGTATGATGGTTCCCAGCTACATCCAAGTTGCTGCAAGGCTATGATTTTGTTCTTATGTATGGCTGCATAATATTCCTTCGTGCGTAAGTATGACATTTTCTTTAGCCAATCCACTTTTGATGGGTATCTGAGTTGGTTCTGTTTTTGCTATTGTGAATAGTGTGGCAATATATATGTATGTGCAAGTGTCTTTTTGGTAGAGCAATTTATGTTACTCTGGGTATATTCCCAGGAGAGGGACTGCTGGATCATATGGAAGCTCAACTTTCAGTTCTTTGAAAAATTCCTGCACTGTTTTCCATAGAGATTGGGCTAGTTTACATTCCTACCAATAGCGTAGCAGCATTCGAGAGTGGGAATATTTTTTAAAATGTGTGAATCATCTTGAGTCACTCCCCACCTTGGCATAAACTGAGAATAAGCTCCTGGCATATGATACAAGCTGCCCACATTTTGAGGTGTATTTTTAAAATCTATGACCATCCATGGCATGGCTTTCACTGATATACCTGCAGTGAGAGTGAAAGGGTGAGGAAGTCTCTGCCCATTCACTTCCCATCCTCTTCCTCTTTGATTATTCAAAATGTCTCCAAGATATTCTAGGAACTTTATGGGACTGCATTTATAATGAGCAAGGTCACTGTGAATGGAAAAGTTGTGTAAAATGAGATATCTCCTCCTACATTCTCTCATCTTCATATTAAGTGACTCATACCCTCTTTTCTCCACTATTTTGCTTCCTTTGCTCTCTCCCACTTATGCATGCCTACAGGGGGCTTGCTGTATGGCTGTGATAACAAGGGAGGTAATATTCTAAAATCTGGACTTTGACATAGAGGGCTGTATACTATCCTAGAAGGCTTTAAATTGATCTTTGTGCTCCTACTCAGCTTTAATGAAAAGACATCTGGTATGAAGGGAAACTGGGCAGTGATTCAAATAGTGAAAAACAATCTCTGATCCAGGGTAAAAAGTAGGCAAGCTTCCAAGAACAAAAGGAAAGTTTTTCTGCTATTTATACAACCAAGATGTACTGGATAGAGTACTATTTTTCTTCCAACAACCTAAATTCTGAAGGAGCACAGTCACTGTTCACCATCTTAGATTGGGTTCACCCAGAATCGAACCCTGAACTAGAATGCAAGCGCAATTAATTTATTTGAGAGAAAGCATTGGCAAAGGAGTGGGGAAGAAAAAGAAAAAGGGAAGTCAACACAGAAAGGTTAACTCAATGAGGTGCTGGGGTTCATATCTGAAAAATGTTATAACACACTTCTGAGTTGTTTCACCTAAGTACAAAGGAAAATATCTACCAATTCACTCAAGTTATTAGCTAAGGATCACTCCCAGAATGTTAAGTTTTGTAACATTTTTGATCTGCATCTATTGGACCTTGCATGTTCTTGTCAGAGAAATCATACAGGGAGGTACAGAAGCTAATGGAGGGCGTTCAGTAAATGTAGAGAAAATACCCACAGTTTTCTTACAATCGTTTTGAGAATTTATCCTCTTTCACTGTTCAATTGTCCTAAAATTCTCATGTGTTAATAATAAATTGTATTCACTGGAAGCAAAACATCTATGTTAGTTTCATAACCTTTTATTTTCTAACAGTATCACCTTAATTCTGTTTCATCTTTTATTAGGATGACTCTACTGATGTCTTTTTAGAAAATATATGTAGGAATAAACTTATTCCAAAAGATAAAATACCATATATGCAAAAATGTCTCAAAATTTTTGATATAAGTTCTTTAAAAATTAACTCAAAGAAGTAACGCTTAATACTTTCCAGATGTATACTGATGGTTAGCAAAAAGTATTAAATAACAATATTTGCATTTCGCCTAGACATGGTTACAGACTAAAATCTCTCAATCAGCTTGAGGGGCTAAATAAATCTCTTTTATCAGTACCACAATAGCACTTGTTTGTTTTGTAACAGTGCATATCAAAAGAACATCAAAATAAAAAACAGAATATCAATAAATATATTTTCTCAAGGTAAACACTCACCAAAATAAAACTGAATGATTAGTCTCTGGTATAGTTTTACAAGAGAAATGACAGAAAAGAAGAGGACAGCGTATGATAATCAAATTGGCAATGACCAGCTCCTAAAGAGCTAATTTAGTGTTTAAAAAAAAAAAAAAAGCAGAAGCATGATTTTTTCATTTGTTTTACATTCATATCCTACAACTGAGTTATTTTAACCAATTTAGAAGTGAGATTTATTTTATTATAATAAATCAACTATTTGGCATTGCACCTTAATAAATTGAATCTAACCAATTTCCCCTTGTGGACATAGTGATTCTTGTAATATAATATGTGGCATAATCAAGTTTAACCCCTATAATAATGCCAGATTATCTGCAGACTATAATTGTAAAAAACGAATAAATAAACAAATATAGCAATCTAGCAACCCTGATCAAACAACATTGGCCACAGTTGACTCAGATGTTACAATAGTGTAGTTGATATAACTCACTGGGCAGCAAAGATAATGAGCACTACAGAAAAATAAAAATCAGTTGCATGAAAGTCGATTTAGTTTACACCTACCTTTCATCAAGGGCCAACATGAAAAAATAAAAAAATAAAATATATAGAGTAAAAATCTCACTTGGGCTCTCATCTACGTGGCAGGATACAGAAGGAAAATACACATCAATACAAATAATTGATATTGTTATATGCTTTTATGATTGTAAATAGTTGACTTGTTACATTGTACAAGAGCAAGTGGAAAGTTATTAAGGAAGATGAAAATCTGCCAAATCTGTATCTTATACATAAATTTTAAAGAGTGCCAAGTGCAGTGGCTCATACTTGTAATCCCAGCATTTTGGGAGACTGTAGATGAGAGGATTACCTGAACCCAGGGTTTGAGACCAGCCTGGACAACTAGAAAAGCCTCGTCTTTACAATAAATTAAAAAATTAGCCTGGCGTTGTGGTGTACCTCTGTAGTTCCAACTACTTGGAAAGCTGAGACAGACGATCACCTGAGCCCAGCAGGTCGAGGCTGTGGTAGCTGAGAGCATGGCATTGCACTCCAGTCTAGGTGTCAGAATAAAACTCCAACTCAAAAAAAAAAATTGTAAAGACTGGATGGATGATGAACATCCAGTTTAATGATCCTATCTTCTTGATTCTGCAGAAGTATTAGAATTTTTTTTACAGTACAAGGTCCTAGGTTCATAACATTTAATTCTGTTGGCATGAAATCATCCAGTAACTGTTTAACAGGGTCCACCCTAAAGGTAGGCATTGTGATAAAAGGACACAGAGAAAAATCAGTCACAGTCAATACCTCCAAGGAGCTTACAGGCTAAGAAGGAGAGATTGACAAGAGCAAACAAGCAGATGGTACTATGATAGAAGCATCTATAAAGCAAATGGAGGCCCAGAGATGAAGCTGTCAAAACATAGGTGAGCATGGAAGTCCATGTCCCAGAAAGCTTTATAAAGAATGTGACACTCAAGTTAACTGTTAACTGTGGAATTTACATTTGTATTTTTTTAATCAATACATCTCAAGTTCCTAGAACACAGTTTGAGTTAAGGATGGGTTAAGGCTGAGAAAGTTTAACAATTGGATTTCTAAATTTCCTTTTCTGTATTATTTTAGCCAGATAGTAATAACTTCAGTGATAATCCTGTTTCTGTCACTGAGTACTTATACAATAAAATAAGTAACTATATATAAGACATTGTCTCAGATGGCAAGTGAAAGCAAACCAAAAAATAAAAAAGGGCTAAAGCATAATGTTAACAATCCAGGAAGGGAAACAACTTATAAAATGAACTTTAGTATATTAAGAGTTCAATATTATAGATTTAAAATAGAGTTTAATAAATAAAAAGGCATCCCTTTTTCTTGGATAGTATACCTCAACACTGTAAGCATGTCATTTATCATTCAATTCATATGTTTACTGCAACCTCCATAAAAATACCAACACAAATTTTGAGGTTACAAGCGAGAATTAAAGTTCATATTTTTTAAAATACTTGGAAATGAGATGAAAAATCCAAAAAAGAAAAACTAGAGCCATAGCTCTCTGGTCATGAGTTAGCTTTTCCAGATACTAAAATATATACCAAAGTCTCTATATTTGAAAGACTGTGATATAGCACATGAATAGAGAAACTAAGCAGTAGGAACAAAAAAAGGAGTCCAGAATTAAACTCCAAGTACATACATATGAAAATTTAATATATCATAAATATGTTAACTTAATCCACTGGGTAAAAAAACACATTTTAAAATAATTTGTGTTGAGACATTGGATAGTCATTTGAAAAATGAATAAGTTGGGTATATTCCTCACACCATACATTGAAATAAACTCCAAATGGATTAAGAATACAAATGAAATACATGAAATTATAACAGTATTAGAAGAAAGCATGGGTCCGTTCCTTTACAATCTGGGTATGGGGAAAATCTTTCTATGTCTGAAATCCAGATATAATAAAAGATTGATAAATGTTACTATATTAATATGAAATTTTTACATGGCAAAAATCACAATAAAAAGCATAAAAATCTTGAATAAAATGTTTACAACATATATCACAGTCAAAGACCTAATAGTCGATATAAACATATTCTTAAATGTAGAAGACAAAAAATCATTAGAAAAATGGATAACAATTTATAAATAGGTGGTTTGCAGAAAAACAGATACACAACCTTTAAACATGTGAGAAAAATGCTTGGTTTCATTCACAATAAAATATATGCAAATAAAAATTACATTTAAATATGCCATAACTATTTATTGGCAAAAATATAAAAGTCTGACAATATACATTGTTCATGCGGCTCCGTAAACACAAATATACTCACATGTTACTGGTAGGAGTCCAAAATAACACAATCCCTCTAGAGGACAATTGCTAAATCTCTTGGATTTCTGGGAAATTACCCTGAAAACACATATTCAATAATAGAAAAAGTCATCTACATTTCTCTTCTTTGTGACAGTAAACTAAGGGAAATAATCTAGACATTTATATATAAGAAATTGGCAGAATTAAGTATGGTACATCCACACAAAGGGGTAAAAAGAATGAGAAAGATGTCTGTAAACTGCTGAAATAATTTCCAAAATAGATTGTTTGATTAAAAAAAAGCAAACTTGAGACAACTGAACATTAAAGTGGGGAAAGATATAAATTGATAATAGCTTAATAAAAACAAATCCAAAGTCCATACTGATACTAAAATAACTTCAAAAGGAAATTAGAGGAGAAAATAAGCTTTTCTTTGTGGAAGAATGCCAATGAATACATGCAAAAAGACTGTCAGCATTAGAAAAATAATCACTTTGCAATCTCTATGGTAATTATCAATTCAAGCAAGAATTATCAATGGGGTGCGAAACCTAGTTTGTAAAAGACTGATAAGAAATGGAATATTCTCAGAATTTTAAAACATTTCCCCAGAGATTATTTATTTACTGCAGTATATTATTACCTTTCATCTGGTAAAGACCTTAGGTGTATGCTTAAGAAAAACAAATTTCAGCTAGGCAATTGGGTCTCCCCATCAGTGTGACTCACCACATAATTAATTCACCTAGAGTGGTAGGAAAGTGCTGTGACCACTCACTGGTCAGAGACCCCACCACACATTATAATAAGTCCACCTCCAGTCAAGAAGAAATGTTCTGACATTGTATGTATGAGTACAGATGCCCGTATGTGAAATGTATATTGGAGAAAGCAATTGTATAATTCAGAGAAAGAAAACAAACATTTACTAGAAAATGTATTTTAAGAAGTGTGTAGGTTAAAAGTATTCTCAATTTTCATTTCTTTTCTCTTCTTTTTTTTTTGAGTTGGAGTCTCATTCTGCTGCCCAGGCTGGAGTGCGGTGGAATGCTTACAGCCACCACAACCTCGACCTGCTGGGCTCAGGCGATCTTTCCGCCTCAGCCTTCCAAGTAGCTGGAACCACAGGCACGTGCTACCACGCCCGGTTAATTTTTTTTATTTATTGTAGAGCTGAGGTCTCACCAAGCTGCCCAGGCTGGTCTCAAACCTGTGGGCTCAGGCAATCCTCTCCCCTGACCTTCCAAAGTGCTGGGATTACAGGCTTGAGTCACCATGCCTGGCAGTATTCTCAATTTTCAACAAAGTTGCCAAACCAGTTCAAGGGAAAAATAATAGTCTTTTCAACAAATAATGATAAGACAACTAAATATCTACATTCAAGAGAATGAAACTGCACCCATCTCACACCATATGCAAAAAATGACTCAAGTGGATTATAAAACTAAATACAACTCTTAGAAAAAAACCTATAAGTAAATTTTTGTGGCCTTGGATTTGACAATAGATTCTTAGAAATGATACCCAAAACATTATATATTATAATGTATATAATATATATGTGTGTATATTATATATATATAATATATATTGTATATAATATATATATAAATTGCGACACATCAAAGTTAAAAACCTTTGTGTTTCAAAGGACATAATTAAGAAAGTGAAAAGATAACTCAGATTGAGAGAGAACATTTCAAATCATATATCTCATAAGAGACTTGTTACCAGAATATATAAAAATCTCATTCAACACAACAATAAAAAGACAAATAATTAAACTAAAATATAGGCAAAGTATTTGAATATATATTGCGCCAAAGAAGATATATAAATGGCCAGTAAGTACATGAAAAAATCATTAGTCAGCAGAGAAATACAGATGTCCAAAGGTAACTACGTAAGATGATAGATACGTTAATCTGCCTCACTATAGTAACAACTTTACTATTCATATAATTCATATGTATCCCATAACATGATGTTGCAAACCTCAAATAAACACAATAAACTTTTTAAAAAATACCACAATCAGATACCACTTCACCAGCAATAGAATGACTATAATGAAAAGGTCAGCCAATAACAAGTGCTTAGAACTCCCACACATTGCTGATGGGATTAGAACTCCCACACATTGCTGATGGGATTGTAAAATTTGGGCAGGTGGGGCGGAATTGCAAGATAGGGCTGCTCCAGTGACAACATTCATCCCCCAAGTTCTGGAAGTTTGCACATCAAAAGAACTCAGGGCTGTATAGATCTTGTGGCACCAGTAGAAAAACTATTTCCTTTAAGAAAAACCAAGTGAGTCACCCCAAATGGCTGGTTGTGCATAGACTCCTATCCCATTCTTTTTTTGTTCCTAGCTAAGAGGGAAGCCAGAGGAAGAGAGAAGCTCAAACTTGCTTAAAGAAGACATAATACTCCAGCCTTCATTTCTGTAGTTTCTACCCCTAGCTAGACTCACAACAACAAACTGTTGCTAAAACAGAACTGGGAAACCTTGACCTGGGCTTCGGAATTCAAACTTCATGTACATCTAAGTAGCAAGGCATAAAGTGGTGCACGTTCCTATATCTGCTGGCTTAATGTCTCCAAAAATTGCAGTGTAAATGGCCCCCAAATTCTCTGATAAGTAGTGATCTCCTCATGAAATTCACATGTTGTGTGGGGCTGCCTCCTGTATTGTATAAATATATTAAAATAAGTTTGTATGTCCAAAATTATTTAAACCACCTTGTGATCAAAGGCATACACTTAAAAAAAACCAGAATTTCAAAACTCATACAGAGATAAGGTAAAGTAAATTTATCAAAAGCTCATCATAGTAGAGTCCTGGGATGAAGTCATTATTATTCTGTTTTAAGAACGTTATAAGTTTTTCCTTTCCAGAGAAATGCAGTCATGTTTCCAGACTGAATAGTGAGCATCCATCCAGTGGGCTCTTTAGAACAAGAACTGTGATAGACTCCCTTTGTCATCTGATGCCCAGCAATATCCAGAGTAGCTAACTGGTGTGGTTGTTTGTTTTTTTTTTTAAACACATCAAAGCCAAATTTATTTTAATACTAAATCAAAATACACAGATATCACTGTGATGTCCAGTCTTGCTTTTGAGACCTGGGAAATGCTTACATGTAAATACAATTTTATGGTAAGACTTGCAATAAAAATTATAAATTACTTGTTTCATCTTTGAGTATATGTATGTGTCACAAGTATGACTTATTCATCTAAAAATACAAATATAAGCACGTTAATAATGTAAGTCTTTCCTCATTATTCCACACCTCCACAGGAGCTTTACAGTTGATTGGTCTCCTGTGAGCCTATAACATCAATTACATCACTTTTCACTTTGTATTACAATATTGGTTTACATGGTCATTCTGTACCCACCTACAATTGATAGATGAATTAATAAATAAATGAAGACTCAGAAAACAAATTGTTTATTTAAGTGATCTGTCCATTAGTCAGACAGATATTTTCAGCCCAGTAAGTGTTTTTTGTGTGTTTGTTTGTTTGATTGTTTGGTTTTTTTAAAAAGCCACGAAAGTAAATGAACAGTTGGGTAGTATATTTTCTGTTGACTTGTCCTCCACTTGTATATAAGATCTCCCTGCTCATTCATATTATATTTTGTATTTGCATTTTTCTTCTTTCACAAGGATAACGACTTTCTAGCAAAATCAGTATATCTGACCATTTGTCCAAACTTGCATCTGTGTTGGGATTTCTAAAATCCCTGTTAAAGTTATACCTACAGACTTTTGTTTTTCAACAATAAGCTCAAAACCTAACAATAATACAGTCCCATGAATTTTTATTCCATGCTTTATGCCAAAAATAAAACTTTTAGAAAATAAGGACAATTTTCTGGAAATTATTTGGATTTAGGGCTCTAATACCTGAGTCTATAGTATTATGATTTCTTGTTCAGATTAAGTATCCAGTATTCAAAATGCTTGGAAATAAAAGTATTTTTTCTTCAAATCTTTTCAGATCTTGGAATATTTGCATTTTATACTGCTTGAACATCCCAAATTAGGAAATCTGAAATCCAAAGTGCTCCAAAGAACATTTCCTTTGAGCATTATATTGGTGCTCAAAATGTTTTGGAGTATCAAGTATTTCAATTTTAGATTCTCATATTAGGGATGTTCAACCTATAATGCCAAGCCCTAGCTCCATCATCTAAATTGAGAAGTACAAGACCAAATCTCACTAATGAATCCTTTGCACCACTGATAGTACTATACTCTTAGGACAGACAAGCTTCAGCAGGGATGAAGAACTAGAAAGGTACCATTATCCAGAATTGTGCTCAGTAACAGCCTCCTTTAACAGAAAGCATCAGATTATTCATATGAAGCCAGATGTTTCATGTGCATCTGAGAACCCTTTTTCCATAGTCTCTCTCAGAATCTGACTTTACATTAAAACTATTTGGGTACCATCATCTCATTATCAAGGAGTTAATCTTAATCCCCTTGCCAACTGGAAATGTCATGGGCAATTTTACACTACAACTCTGAAGAACACCATGGAGCTCTTGCAAAAATGTTGAAAGAAGCTTTCATGAAAGCTCAATCATCACAACTTCCCGTACCTAAATCAGATAACTGGTAAGTCTTCTTCCCTCAGAAACCATAGCCAATTGGGAAATAAAAGCCAAATTAGAACTTAGCTCCTCAAATAAACTAAAATGCATTTTAGAAAGATAAAAGAATGTCTAGTAAACTAATAATGATAAAAATAAAATCTAAAATATAGGCAAACATCTCTAATTTTCTGAATGAGGAAAATGTTCTAAACTTAAAAAATAAAAACATAAAGAAAAATATTAATATATTACTAGATGATACATAAAATTTATGATATCAAGTATAAATAGTCAAGCAGAGGTCATTAAGTTAGGTAAATATTTACCCCAAATATAATAGAACAATATCCTCACTATACAAATAAATAAGAAACCACTAAGAAAAAATTAAGTTCTCAAAAGAGAAAATATAAATGCTAATATAAAGAAAAATTTCCAACTTTTCAAGACACAACTTCAAATAAAGTAAAAACAAAGTACTATTTATTCACTTATCAATGTTAGTGAGAAGTAAGGTCTCAATATAATAACAGCTAACAGTTATATACCAGTTTATTATGTACCAAGTACTTCTCTGAGTATTTTATCTATATTAAGTAATTTAATTTTCACAACAACCCTGTGAGG
>NW_007194044.1:22313-37210 GCF_000164805.1 Carlito syrichta
TAGGAATCTATTCTAAAATAATATTTAAAATGGAGTAGACTTGTCTACAGAGAAGTTCATGACAGCATTATATATAATCATGACAAATAGGAAATAAATGCCAGATGTTAGGAGAATATTTAAATTAATTTTAATTTGTAGAGACAGTGAAATATTTAGCAGCCAATAAAAATGATTATTTAGGTTTTCAATGATATGGGAAATACTTATGAAATAATGCCAAGCAAAATGTAGGATACAAAGTTTTATGTATATTATCTTACATTTTAAAATACAGAAATAGATTCATTTAACAACTATTAAAGTGCTCCTCTATGGTATCCATCAGTAAGCAAAACAAAAGCCCCTGCTCTGATGGGGATAACTTTCCAGGGAAGCAGGAAAACAATTACCATATTGTGTATAGATTACACAGTGAATTAGAAGGCTGAGGACAATCGCAAAGAGAAAGATTAGAGCAGAGTGATGGGAACTGGAAATGCTGGGTCTGCACAGACAGGCTGCAGAATTAAAAAGAAGTAAGGCACATTGAGACAGTCTGATAAGAGTAAAGATTTGGAGGAGGTAGAAGAATCAGCCAAGTAAATACCTGAGGGAACAACATCTCAGGTGAAGACAGCAGCAACAGCAAAGGTACAGTAGAAGATGCTATTGGTATCTTACACATATTTTGGGTCCTCATCAATATACACCTGAAAACAGTTTACTGCAAACACCTGTGACTTACTTCCAGCAGGCCTTTGTGTTCAGGCCTTCACTCATGATAAGCCAGTACTTGGGGTAAGTTGGAAATTAACGGCCCTGGAAGCAGGACTCAACCAGTGACAGCTAAGGAGTTGTTGAAAAAATAACCCCAGGTTCCCACTTTTGGGTAGGGTAACACAGATATATGTTCTACATTGTCTTCTAGAGCAATGTTTTTCAAATATTAATCATCTGAAGTTTTTGTTAAAACACAGATTTTGATTCAGTGGGTCTGAGGTGGAACCTGAGATATTCATTTTAAGAAACTCCCAGGCAACGCCAGTGCTGCTGATCCATGATAGGGTAAGTAGCATGGTCACAGTTATTCATTGGGGTTGGGCCCATATGCCCACAGCAAAAACATATTTGGTGTTTGTACAGGCTTCTTTTCTATCCCTGACTTATTTCCTCTCTCCCACACAATGTTAATCTGACAGCACCTTTAAAATAAACTAGCTGCATTTACCTTGTCTTGGGGTCTGCTTCCAATTCATAGGAATGTGCCTGGTAAGCTAGGGGAACACAGAGAATCTGACTAGCACAGAGTGAGTGAGGGGTCAGTAGTAGGAAAAAGAAAAGAACCTAGCAAGGCAATGGGAGAAGAGCACAGGGACCCCTATAAAGTTTTGGCTTATTCTCTGAGTCAAATGAGAGGTCACTGTGGAGTTGTGAGCAGAAGATGGTATGATGACACACTATGGCATTGATAGTCTCTCCCTGGCTCCTGGTGGGGCAAAGGGCAGAAACAGAGAGATCATTGCCACAACCCAGGGAAGAGGGGAAGGCAGCACAGGGTCAGGAGCTGAAGGGAAGCAAATCAGTGGATATAACGAGAAGTCATCAGACTCTGGATATCAAGTGAAGTAGTCAAGGAAATAGTTAATCCTATCAGGCTAGAGTTTAGAGAAGAGGTCTGTACTAAGAGATATAGAAGTGATCCTCATCAGCACGTGACATTCAAAGTCATGGGATTGAATGAGATCACTTAGAAGGCAAGTGTAAATAGGAAAAAGGAAACTGAGCTCTGGAACCATTTTAGTTTTAGAAAATTGAATGTGAATATGCTCAAAATCAACAGTAGCAATGTTGGTATAGAGGGATTCTAGTTGGTTGTTATTTTTCCTTTCTGCCATTAACTTGACTTCAGTGTTACGCCTGCAGAACCAAAGACCCAAGGGATATGCAGCATCCAATGACATGTCATTTTGTCTCACTGTGTCCCTGCCAGTTGGGAACAATATGCAAACAGTACAGAATTTTAACAACTCAAATCAGGCAATAAAGTTAAATGAGATTTCAAAAGTATTATATAAGCGTGCAAACTACCCAATGAAAAGGAAAGAAAATGTGTTTTGAACTAGATGAGACTAACCAAGCAGTGTAGAGAATTACAACCAACCTCAATGGGAGTGGGAAAAACTGTCAGATAACAATAACCCGAACCCAGGAGACAAAAATATCTTCTGAAGGGCATTAGGTCTCTGTTGCTATAAAAGTCTTAAAAGCAGGTCAATTTTGTAGGTAAGTGACATGTAGAGAATCAAATACTGTGTCTAGACCCCCAATTTTTTATTGATTTGCGACCTTTATTGGTGCAAGATAGTACAACCATCCTTTAAACAGGAAGATGTGGAATTTACCATAGAATGGATAAATCAAGTCTATAATTAGAATACAATTGTTTAAGTTTAAGAAAATGATTTCTGTAAAAATAGAGACAAACTATACTTACTAAGTAGTTAAAATGTTAGAATTATTGAGATAATTTGACTTATTAAACTAACATATGATCAGGGGATTCTTAATATACACATAATTAATGATTTTTAAATTGTGCTCTCAGCTACTCAAAGAGAATTTAAAGTTTCTAAACAATATCAAGATGTTTAAGATAATTTGATATTCACCTTATTTATAGTTTATTATATTTTAAAGAATTAGTTAATCTCTTGTGATTGCTCTGTTTATCAGTCAATTAAAGCTCTTAAAAAGAAAACCAAACATTTTAGTGTATAAATGCAGTTTAAAACATTTAAAATTGTTTTGCTAACCTCATTTGTAAATGGGACATGTTAATTCAAAGCCTCTTTGATTTTAACAGGTGATTGTTAAAATTGAATACATCTAAAACAGAATAAGAAATACCAGTTGAACTTAACAAATTAATAGAATCTTGATTTTTTAAAAAAATTATAACTGTAATAAATTAAATATTAGTTTTAAAACAATATATGTAAATGGACTGTACTTATTCAGAAGCTGCTCTCAAAGATACTAAAACCATCTTCGTTTTTACACTTCCCACTTTTTGGTAAAAAAAAAAAAAGTAGATTCTCTTATATTGGCTAAATTTTACAGAATATGAAGGGAAACACCAAAAATGGAATTATCTTTTGGAGGGTAGGCCCCTAGTAATACAGGCTTCCCCTGCTAGGTGGGTGTTCTAGGAACCCATCAGCATCAGTGTACTAGCTAACATTGTTGTGAGAGGTTGACTTTGGCTTAAGTAATTTTTTTTTTTTTTTTTGGTGGAGATTCTCTTGATGTGTTTGCCCATTTCACGATGGGTGATTTACGAATGTACTTGCCCACACCAAGCTGATTATTCAGCAGTTTTTGACCAAAACCAGCCTGACCTTCGTACCCCACCCTCCTTATTCATCTGATGGCCCCGAGTGAGATTTTGTTTGTTTGTTTTCCTAGATTAAAAAAAAAAAGTCCTCAAAGGGAAATATTTTGCCAGTGTGGGAGAGGTGACATAAAAAACAGCAGAAACACTAAAAGACATCAAAATTGATGAGTTCAAAAACTGTTTTGAAGCAGTGGAAAAAGCATCTTGATGGATATATTGCATCAAATGGAAAGAACTTTGAAGGTGACTGAAATTTAAACATGGAAGAATAAAAACACAATTTTTAATAAGTAAATTCCAATTTTTTGATGCCCCCCTCCATATGCATATAATTTTATTTAGAAAAAAATATGTAATAGAACACAAAGAAAACTATCCAAATGAATGTATTCCATACCAGTACTTTCACAAACTGGTAAATCTGTTTGTCTCTAAATACTAAGAAAATAGTGTTAGAATTCATATTAGAACTTTGTGTGTCAAATGCTTACATTCACTGAAAGATAAAAAGTGTATGATGCATTTGAAAGAAAGCATGTGTCAGTTTGTCTTTTATTGCTGCAAAGCTCTATTAGCCTATGAGGGCCCAGTAGCATTAGAATTCACAGAATAATTCATGGGACTATCTTGTATAAACTAGACAACTATTTTAAAAAGTGAACACCACATCTAAAAACAGACCAAATGAATCTCTAATGTTAGAGGTCAAGTTAGTAGTTACTCTGAGAAACAGCAAACACTATCAAATAGTCTATCAAAATAGAAAATCTGCAACTATGAGGTCCGACAATTAAATTCACAAACTTGCCACTGTGCCCTTAAATTGGCAGCACTGTATAAACAATCCAGTAAATTATCATAACCTTGGTATATCAGCGTCACACAGCTGTGTTCATGTCAACAGGTGGCAGTGTCTTGCTGAGTGGTGTTCATTATTGTTTAGTGTGTTTTTGTGTGCTGTAGTGAGAATGTCGGAGCTTGGATTAGAGCAATGAACAAACATTAAGTTTCTTATTAAACTTAGCAAGAATGAAAGTAAAATCAGGGACATGTTAGTCCCAAGGGGAGTACTTCAAAAATGACTGCAGTGCTATTCCTCAATGAGATATGTAGCCCTTTTTCTAGAATGAGTTGCAAACTTCATTGCCAGAACTTGTAATAGCAAATCTATATAGATGCTAGCATAATTAATAAAATATAAATTTATTCCTATGTATAAATGAATTCAAAGTTGTTCTTTCCTCTGAACAGTGAAATAATTACTGGCATTTTTTATCACTTACCCAGTGATGAGCATTGTGATAAGCCTTTTGGATATATTTTTATTTCTGCATGATGATCCAATGAGAAAAATATTCTTATTACCCCAATTTTATAGCTGTATAAGGCAGGAAATAGAAGGTTTAAACTCTTGTCCAGAGCACACTGTGGAGATGCTGAGTGAAAAAAGAAAATATATCTTTCGACTATAAGCACCTCCTTTTAACCACATACTGCAGTGCCTAAAAGTATAACTACTCTCCAACAGGAAACCTGCAAAATTATGTGAATACTAAAAAGGGTAGCTAGTACTCAAAATAGCTGAGAGTGGTGATGCCAAACTCAAGGTAGCTATTTCTCTTTCAAGAAGCATTTGAGGCTTAGGAACACTTAACTGGAAAGCACAGAGTATCCAGGACAGGTCGACCCTTAATGCTAGGGCTTTCAGTAGCCAAAACAATATAAAATAACGTTTCGTCTTCACATCAGGCTCATATTCTTGGCATTCTTGCTCTTTATGTGGCAGAGTGGCCTGCTTCTGGTGACTTAAGGACAGAAGTTCTATTAGCTTAATGGCACTCCCTGCTGTACCCAGAATTTTCTGAACTGAATCACTGTAGGTTTTTCAAATTCATGTAGTCCTAGAAATTCAGAGGTTCAAAAAAAAGAAAAGAAAAAGAAAACCAAAACTATCCAAGTACTCTATTACGTTTTGGTGAACTAACACCTCAAATCCTGCTACAATTTAGCAGACTGCTCCAACTCCATTACAGGAAATCAGATTAAGCCAACTGGGAAGAGAAAAGAGAAAAGAACTTATCTAGTGCTGTAAGGAGAGGTGACACAGAAAAATCTTACTGCATGAGCCTGGACGGGCTCACACCAAAGCAGAGAGTCATTTAAGCTCTGTCCCTTTTCCTTTCCTCATTTTGTATATGTGAACAACAAAGCTAAAAGTGGTTTTATGACTTATTAAGATGTTACTAGCACATTGAAATGTGCCCCACAAAGAAGCATCTAAAGAACAGAGACAGAAGGATTTCTGAATGTACTAATGAGCGGCGCAGTTACCCCGGGACCTCAGTTTCTTTCTCTGTAAATTGAAGATTTGGGGCTAGGTCAGAATTTCTCCACCTGAGCCAGATAATTATTTGCTGTTAATTCTTTGTTGATAATCACTATGGTATGATTAGCAGCATCCCTGGCCTCTGTCCACTAGTGCCATTTGCAACTCAAATTGAAAACCATTGAATGAGACCATCACAGAGGTTTTTTCAGCTTCGGTGTATGAAGATCCTGGGAAACCATTAAAACTCTAATTAGTAAGAACTTGTGTTTAGTTTCTCACATCCTGGAATTCTGAGAGTCTCTGGAAGTGAATATAAGGCTGAAGGTAGGTAGAGACAAGCAAGTGTCCTTGGAAAGGAAAGGAGTTATTTTCTACGGACAAACTTCTCAACCTGACTTGCAGTCCCTTTGCATGACAATAATTCTTTATAACCTCAGTTCCCAGAGGAGCAGACTACAAAATCCCTGAAGTATTACAACCCAGACCTGCTTTTTAAGACAGGAATTTATTACTACATCTTCATCTTTTCTTTTTCTGGCATTTAATGGCTTCATCTGAGAATCTAAATCATCCTCTTTGGTGTAACACCTCCCCGCCGTGTGAAATATTTCTGTAAGCAGCTCAACTTTTGGAGTCTTTTTCTAGCACATGTTCTCATTCATTCTCATTTGTGTTACTGCCATCTTGGATAATGAAAACTTCTTATACCCGTGCAAATTGGCTTCCACATTTTTCTCTAAGTGATGGTACCAGGGAATAGGCATTTCTTTGTAAATTAAGTCAGAGTCCAGTCACCTCCCCAGTGACAAAGGTGCATGCATCTAGCAATGGGGTATAGATTTAAAGAGGTTGGAACAAAGCCAATGGAATTTGAAGGGAGCTTCCCATAGAGAAAGGCCTCTCAGATGGAGATAATGAGTGCCTATGATGTCAGTCAGTTAATAAACAGTGTTTAGTGGTTACTTCTAAATTCTCATCACCATCACTGGAGCATTTTGTTTTGTTTTATGATGCAAAAAATGCATGTCGATGATTTTTTTCAAAGAACAGAAAAAGAAAAACATAGGATATAAATTGAAATATTTAAAAAAAATACAGGGGGAGGGGATGCAAAAAGCCCAAAGTTTATTTATAAAAAAATTGTGCATTTATTCTTACATGTTTAAATTTCAGTCATCTTCAAAGTACTCTTCGTTTGAGGCAGCACACCTATCGAGACACATTTTCCACTGTTCAAAACAGTTTTTGAACTCGTCAATTTTGATTCTTTTTAGTGCTTTTGCTGTTTTTGTTTCTTCTCTTCCACATTGGCAAAATGTTTCCCTTTGAGGACTTTTAAATTGGGAAACAAAAAACAGTTGCTCAAGGTGAATATAGAGGTTGAAGCATGGGGGTCAGACCGTTTTTAGTAAAAAAAGAAAAAAAACCTACAGAACACTCAGTGTGGTGTGGGCAGGTGTGTTGTCATGGTAGAAGAACTAGTCACCTGCTTGACAACTCAGGATGTTTCTTCCACATATTGTTACATGACATTATCAGAACTTCAGGATAAAAACCTTGGTTGACTGATCTGGCAACAAATTCTGAGTTTATTACAAGGGGCCTGCTCTCCAAAACTAAATCCTTTTAGTTCCCCCGTCATAAATATATAAAAAGTTATAGTATATTTATACATACAGAGGGTGCCAAAAATGTATACACATTTTAAGAAAGGAAAAAACTGTATTAAAATTGTAATACTCAATATATACCAATAGCAAAAGATGAATACAAGTCACATTTGAATTCTGCAACTACAAGAGGTGCTCAGAGTGGTTACCATCAACCTCCAGACACTTCTGATTATGGTGAACTAAAGTAATACATAGATAACCTCTCTTAAAATGTATATATTTATATATATATAGTATATATAAATATTCTATATATACTATAAAGTCACATAACAAGCAGATCTGCACCTTGGATTTTTAAGCTTAATGTATCTCATGCATCCAGATATGCCTCATTTCTTATAATGACAGTAGAGCATACTTTTTTAATAAGTCCCCTTTAGGGTTGTTTAGGTTGTATACTATGTTTCATATGACAAGGCTGCAAGAAATAGCCTTACACATGTACATCTGAAGAATCATTCATGAAAGAAAAAAAAAGATAGAAATAAGGTTATATTCATCTAAAACTTTGGTAAATATTGCCAAATTGTCCTTAAAAGTGTTTGTACCAATTTATAATCTTCTGTGGACATTCTGAAGTGATCGTTGAAAGAAAAGCTTCAGACTGTTGGGTCACAGCAAATTGTAGGTTGTGGGGATCAGATAAACTGATCTACTCTAGTTCTCTCACTCTTAAAATCTTTTGTATACATTCAACAAACTTGGCCTCAACTACACCATGGAAAGAGGTTCTGAGGTCAGTTTCTAAAAGGAAAAGATCATGTAGCCAAAATTATATTTCAAAACATCTTAAATAGCTCACAAAGTACTTTGTTTATAGTTTTCCATCAACAAATTTGTATATTAATATGTAAGCAAAAATGATAAAATATATAATAATGTGCCAGGAAAATTAAGTAAATATACAAAGCAGAATTTTACATCACTGTATTCTTAATGATTAATTATTTTTGGTTCAAAGAGATATTAGCACTTTTAAGTAAATTTAAAGTTTTAGAATAACTGAGGGAAATAAATAATTATATTTCCCAACATATTAATCTAGATACTTCAAGAAAATAGGATTAATGCTATTAGTTCAAACACATTTCTTTAATAAAGGGATAAATTACAGAGCTATGAGCTAAATTAAGAGGACAAAAAGGGATGACAAGTCCCCAGAGACAAGGTACACAGGGCATGTTTACCATGTCTAGCACCTAAGGAAAAAGGGGGGAAACGGTGTGCCTAGCACCCAGCATAAGTTACTTTGGTGACTGACAGAGCAGTAAACCACAGAGACACAGTTAGAGAGCTAGAGCTATGGCAGTAAAGAGGAGAGTGAGAAAAGACACCCTGACTTTTTTCTTCTGCCAGCTGACCTCCTGCAAACTGACCAGAAGCCTGCTTGCAAAGAAGGCTTGGTGATGCGGTAAGCAAGGTTCAACTTCCCAGAGCTGAGAGCAAGTCAGAGAAGTCCACTCTTGGACCAAAGCTCACTGAATGGGTTGTCAAGAGAAATCACTAGCACTATTTAAATTATTCTGAATCTTGTTTTCTCTTTCTTTCACCTTGCCAGCAGAGTTGAAGGAAATTCAATGACCCTATGATGAGATACCATAAATGCAAAATCTCATGTACTTTTATTTAATGAGAGGCAATTACTCTCACTATTAACTTCATCTATGCCATTTTTAAAGAAGTATCTATTTTAATAGCAGCATCCTGTTATTACAGCTAAGCATTTACGACTATAGTAGACTACTTAAAGAGAACCAGTTTCTAGTAAATTTTTTTAGCACAATTACTTGTGTGATTTCTTCGGTGGACAAAATATTTAAGCTTCAGGCTCTCATTTTCTTTTCCTTCTTTTAAGTGATAGAATTGGCCTAAATGATTTAGAAAGTCTCTTCTAGCCTAAAAACCTGTGAATCTAGGAAACGTCACATTACATATGCATATCTTCCCTTGTTGCCTACTGTTGTATTTTAAGTCTTCCAAAAATTGGATACCTTGTGCTAAACAGAGTCTGAAAAGCAAGCAACTCTCTAATACTTACATTTCAAACCTGAGCAATCATTCCTCAATGCAATGAAGAAAACCAAGAAGGTGGAAGAAGTTTCTTAGAAGAGTTGGCTTCTAGGTCTGTATAAGCATCTCTCATGCGTCTTTGCCTTGAAATCAAAGGAGTGTTTTCTTATCAATCTGATTTGATTTACCTCCACTGAGGAAATGACTACCTTCCACACAACTGCTTTACTTTCTAAATTATTCATAATAAAACTGAACAATGCCTGAGAATAAATGAATACACGTCACTCTACAATACTACTCTGGACAAAGCAATCTTCTGTCCCTGAGCTGTAAAGTACATGTATTTCCTACTTTTCAGTTTTTAAGACATGTGGACTCATGCCTTTGTTATAAGAAAAGAAAATTCTTCTAATTAAAACTTCCAGTAACTACTTAAATTATGGAAAGAAAAATGGGTTACCTAAGCGGTAGACTATAGGATCAAGCACCTGTTATAATTTAGTGTTGTGACGAACAACATTTTTGACAAATTTCCTCAATGATGTACGAAAAATTTGTTTTGTATACTAATTGGTTTTGATAATAATGTGACCATGTTAAGCAGATAATATACTTCAACATAATTAGGGTTAATTTTATGCAGCCAGATCAAAGCTTTGCTGTATTTGATCCTTATTTCTGTTTATATATAAAAGGCATCAATGAAAACCGTTACCTGTGCATACATGCACATGTACATATGCAAACACATTCACTGGTGCCCCATCCCAAATACTAGGTACAGAACTAATGCTCTGTTTCTTTCCATATCCCTCTATCAGTACTAATTCCCCTCAAAATGTAGAAACTTCAAGTTTTTCAAAGATAATTCTCTTCAAGCTCAGCTTTGTGTGTGTTCATCTGCTAAAATGGTGTGATTTCAGAATATCTAGACAAGTTTTGCTATTCAAATACTGCACCCCACCTGATTGCCAAAGCCTAAATGCCTTTATCAGCAGGAACACTTCCATTCCAAAATGGAAGAAAAAGGGCATAAAATGCAAACATCCCAGGAGATGCAGCTTGCCAATTAAAAGTCAATTACAATAAATATCAGAGTCACTCTACAAAGCAGTGATAGACAAGGGAAGAACAGGGAAGGATGAAGCAGAGAGCAACAGACTACAAGACACTTATAGCTGGAAGACACATTTCCGGCCTACAAGATTGAGGTGAGAAGTGGCTAGAAGAAGAGAGTTCTATGATTTGAATGTTTTGTCCCCTTAAATTCATGTTGAAATTTAATCCTTAATGCAACAGTATTGGGAAGTGTGACCTTTGGGGAGTGATTGAATCAAGAGGGTTCTACCCTTAATGAATGGAGTTAGGTAATCTTATACAAGGGCTTAATAAAAAGAGTTCATTCTTTAAAAAAAACTCAACCCCTCCCCCAAAAAATAAACCCACTTTCTTCTTCTGCCATGTAAGGACATAGTATTCCTCCTTTCTGGAGGATACAGTGCTTGAGGAGTCATCTTGGAAGCAGAGGGCAGTCTTCACTTAGAAAACCAACCTGAGACTTAAACTTCCCAATCTCCATAAACGTGAGAAAATAAATTTCTGTTCATTATAAATGAACTAGTTATCAAATATTTTGTTGTAGCAGCACAAACAAAGATGAGGGTAAGAAGAAGATGATGGAAGCACCATTTACTTCTACATAATTTTCCCCTGAAGCTTTTCAACACCGAAGGTGTTTTTGCTTATTTACTACTGCTGCTAACAACACCTTCTAACCGAATTGACATTACTGTCTGAGACTATTTTTAAGTCCTCTCAAACCTTGATATCTGGATTGTAACTAGTTTGATCTTTTTCATAATTACGTTTATATTGTTCACAAGCAGTTGTATAACAACTAATAGCAAGGGCAGATATTTGAACCCTGACTCTGCTTAAGGTGAGTTAACTTGGTAAGTCACATTTAGTTTAATGGCCTGAGGCTCTGTCGTCTCAGCAGCAAAATGAGGATATTAATAGTCATGTCCTCCGGTCTTAATTTGGGTCCTGCCAAAAGTAGAGCCTGGGACAAGGACATGAGAGTAGGTAATTTGTTTGGGAGGTGGCCCCTAGATGCAGAAATGAGGGGCAGGGAGAATAAAGCAGAGAAGAAGAAAAAGCCAACATAAGGGTGCATTGCATTACTGAGGTTGCTGCTGCAGGCAATAAGAGATGGACTTAGCTACCACCTCCAGATTGTGTTCAGTGTGCTGCCCTGAGTTACTCTCCTGAAAAGTAGAAAGCTGTAACATTTATCTAGGATCTTCTTGTCCTCTCCTGGTTGAGAGTGGCCAAGGCCAATTCCTCAACATCAAGGAAGACTGAGGCAGAAATCTGAAAGGATGGAGGTGCTCATTTGAGTGAAAAACATTAAGCTGAGCATGGTTATACATACACTATGGTCCACCACAGGGGCAGCTGATATCAGAGGAAGGTTGAATAGGGCCACACGGGTTCCTGAGACATCTGCTGCATTGCCTAAAGTTGGGTGGAGATTTAAGTAGGAAAATATATGCCTCTATGTCAGTCTGTACTGAATAAATGTCAGTTATTATTCTTAATGAATAATATTTTATGGTATTTTATTTTCTAAGTTTATTATTAGTAATAATGAATAATTAAAATATAATTAATAATTAAATTATACTGTCATTAGTCATCCGGCTATTTAATTATTTTTTTGTGCCTTCTTATAATGATGATATCTTTTGCAATATACTATGGATATTTATTTATTCATAGCTAATAAATATTTTTAAATAAATAATTGAATGATAGTATATAATTACTAGCCTCAGTGCCTCTCACAACAGATAGCTCAAGAAATAACTTTGAATTGACTTGTACCAGACTTTAATGGTATCAAGAAAGGAATCCATGTCTTTGAATCATGTACTTTTCCCCTCTGGCTGTAATCTTGAGTTCATCACACTACTAGCACTCAATAAATGTTGATTGACTTATTTGCTTCTCTATGGTGAAATTGCCCCAAGACAAAGCAGTTAAACCAGAAAGTTCAGGCAGTTGCATATTTTTGTGTTTCATGAAAACATCAATAACTGAAGTCATTAATACTGTCCAGTTTCAGCAAGCTTCCTGTGCCCAGAGTCTTTCAAGACTTCAGACTACAGAGAAAATCACATAATTGATCACTTCCAAAATGCATTCTGTATAGTTTCATTCAGTTAAGAAATACATAGGAAGGTAATTGTAGCATTTGGTTCTGACTCATATTTCTCATAAATAGTTTAAAATCTAAAGAAGTCTTTGTGCTTTTTAGGTGACTCCCTAATGATTACTTACTGGTTTGGCTGAAGGCTTATCTTATTTTTATGAATTTAGTTTATTTTTTTAATTACAGAGATACTATTATTATCCACATTTTTTAGTTAGGAAAATATGCCAAAGAGAGGTTAAACACTTGCCTAAGATCATATCACTTGCAAGCCATGCTCTTAATCACTATGCTTGTCTGCCTTATTATGGGTCACTGGTGGGCATTGGGAGAGATGCCTAGGGTACAAGGCACACCACCTACATCCTAGGAGCTTATAGCCAATGAGGGAGGCAGCAAGAAGATAGGCATTATCAGTACCATGGGTTCACTGTTATTTGAACCTCATCCTAAAAGTAAAACAAAAACATTTTTACAGGCTTTTAGATTTGTTACGTATCTCTGGATGCAGAGAGGTGATGGATTGGAGAGGTGGGGAAGCAAGGCATAGACACAAACAGAATAGCTAGGAGGCTCTAGCAAAATAACATGGTGGCTGCTAGAACTAGGAAAGAGGCAATGGAGATTGAAGGAATTTGCTGTATTCGATAACTAAGAAGTAAAACTGTTAAGGCTTGTTAAATGACTGAATTTGGGGTGATGCATGTACACCACATAACAAATATCATTTTTGCTAATAAAAGGAGGAAAAGGTTTCATTGCATAGATCAAAGAATCAACTGAAAGCCTAAACAATCTAGCTTGAGATTTAGGAGTCAAGGTGGCAGACCTCAACCAAAACGTAACATAGTTAGTTGCCCACTACTGGTACCTAAACCATGGGCAGCTTCAACCACTAACATGGATTCATGAGTAAAGTACATGTAGAATTTCTAATCACCCGTGTGTTATATCACTCCTTCCAAATTCAAAGTCCTGGGAAGGAGCTTCCAGTTAGTCAAATTTTTCATATGCTGCCAGGCATGAGGAGAAGGAACTTCCAGCTCCCTTCAGCTTTGTAGTAGCATACAAAGCGCTACTTCCCTCTAAGGGCTTGCCTACTAGAAGACATCAATAAGAAAAAAATTTAGATGCTGGACAGCCAAAAACAAGTGTGTCCACTACAGGATGGCAAAGAAGTTGACCTTGTCTTAAGTGAACTCAGAGACAGTGCTGTCAGTTACTGAGACGAAAAACCCAGGAAGCGAATAAGGATTAGGAGAAGGTAGAAGAAAAGAGTTCAGTGTTAAATATGATAAGTATGAGGGCCTACAGAATATCATGCTTGATGTAACTCTTACAACTCATTATGTCACTCCCCCTTCAATGGCTTTCCATTGTATCTAGGAGAAAAAGCAAAATATACAAAATATCCACAAGACTCAGAAAAGTCTGGACTCTGATTATTGTATCAAATTTGTCTTATACCATTCTCTGCCTTGCTGGACATATTCCAACCATACCTGACTTTCTATCAGTTCCTAAAACATGTCATGCTATTTCCTGCCACAAGACCATAGCCATGTCATAATTCAATGAATTCATTCTTCAGCTCTCAGATCAAATATATTTTCCTCAGGGAAGCCTTTTCTAGCCTCTAGATGATAATATATGCTTTTAACATTTTGTGTTTGCTTCTACAGCTGTTATCAATGTTTAAAACAATATATTTGTGTAATTTTTTTAAAAGTGTCTCTCACTCACTTAGCAATGTTACAGACCATATATGAGTTGCACTACTGTATTATACAGTGCATGAACCAGTACCAGGCAATTAGATATTTATTGGAGAATGCATGAACGAATGACTAAAAGGATAAATGTCTATAATTGTCTAGATTTGGAAAAGAGAGAGTTTGCCTAAAGACACTGATTTGGGATCATCAGCACAAAGATGATAAATCAAGGCAATAAAGCAAAAGAAATCACTCAAGAAAGAGTGAAAAGAAGACTCATGATTTGTTATCAACTATCAACCGTTAAGTATTTCTTAATGTGATCCATGGATCATCCTGCAGCAGAATTAACTGCAGACTATATCACAGAATCTATATTTTTTTTTCATTAATCAGTAATTTTTATTATGGTTTTGTGGGGTACAGTTAAGGGTTAGGTGTACAATGACGTTTCATTCAGGCACCCTGTAGATAAGAAGTGTTTTCCCATCCCCCGACAGATATTTGCTACTGTTAATCCCATCCCCCTCCCCCCCATAGTTTCCCAGTACCATCCGTCATTTTCTCATAGTAT
>NW_007194044.1:37230-77034 GCF_000164805.1 Carlito syrichta
TTAATCCAGTCCTCTTTTGATGGGCAGCATGGTTGTTTCCAGGTTCTTGCTATTGTGAACAATGCTGCGATAAACATAAGTGACCCCAGATGATTCTCATGCATTCTAAAACCTGAGAAACACTAACTTTAACAGTCAGTAGAGAAACATGCTTGACATAGTCCCCAAGGTTTGTATTATAGACCAGGTTTCTTTTTAGAAGAAAGAAAATGTGCACATATAGCTATGAGCTATCAGAAAAGGATTCAGAAGTCCTGGGGCTGATACGTGGTCCCACAACATGCTAGATTTATAACCTAAACAACTACTGGTAAGTACCTTCAGAGAACAGATACTTGAGGACTTCGCCTATGGTCTACCTCTTTGATGTTTTATGAGGATTCAACATATGTGATATGAAGTGTTTTTCATATATTTAGATTGTGTTGTGTTTCTAGAAAATATAAAGAGCATGTTGATCAACTTCAGAATTTCCCCCAATTGTAAAATACCACTATTTTAAACATTAAGCAAATTCTCATTATCTCTATTTGTAGGAGCATGAGAGTGTGTATGCCTTCAGCAGTAATCACTAAAGGACAGATATGTAAATCTAAAACCATGGACTTTCCACAAGATGCTATAAGCATCAGAAAAGGCATTAAAAGGAAGGAAACTTAACCTACATCTGCGGGAAATAAGAAGATTATATTCAAGCTGTCATTTCTTGCTGCCACTATTATACACAGTCAACAATTTCTTTTATCACACGTTATATAGAAATGACACCTGAATAATCATGTTGCCTGTAATAATGTCATGTAAAATGGGAGAACAGTCTGATAGCTTGAGTGCTGGCTTATGATTTGGGAAAGCAGCTTGTAATTGTAGCTCTGCTGACAAATCGATGCTGTCAGGTAAATCAACAGTTGCCATCTTGGTTTCTCCATCTTCTACAGAGGAGTACCAATACTTAATTTCTGTAATCCTAAACTAGGTTGCAGGGAGTGGTGATTAAGCACACAGAATCTAGAAGAGAAATGCTAAAGTCCAAATCCTGGCTTTGCTACTTCTTGTTTTTTTCTTTTTATTCTCCTCTTAGGTAAGTTAAAGTATCTCTCTGTTTTACCTCTGTAAAATGGAGTTAATAATAGTACCCATCTTATAGGGCTAGTGTGAGGATTATGAGATCTCATAGAGAATAAAATATTTTGAAATAGTTCCTGGCATATAATAAAGAACTCAATAAATTTTACTTATTATTAAGCTGCCTGCCTTACAGGGTCCTTAAGACAACGAATGAAAGTGTGTGTTTGTGTGTGCCAATGCTACATCAAACACACACACACATCAAATTTCAAACTTCAAAATAAGGTCTATCCTTCTTAAAGGCATTATGGTTGAACTGGAGAGAAAATGAGAGATATGTTGAGGACAGTGAAGATGGTTGGAGGGAAAGGGAAGAGATACACTTATTCTAAATAAAGTGACATTGCTCAAAGTATCTCTGGGACCTTTTGGGATTGCCTGAAGATCATATCACAGTTGTTTTAATCTGTCAACTGTTAATAATTTTTATCCTCTGAGGATTTCTTTTATCTTTGGAAGTAGCTGAGAGTCAACATAAGCCAAGTTTAATAAATGCGGTAGTTGAAAAGATTCCATAGCACCCATTCTTTTTTTAAACAGTAGCATACCATAAATCATGGTGTTGAATTAAAGTAAATCATGGTGCTGAATTAAATCAATGCATTTAGTTCTTTCCAGTTTTGTGACCTATGGAGGCAACTTGAGTTACTAGCATTAGTACCAGGAACAGTTTCATTTGGAGTCAGAGTACCATGGTTTCCTTGGACATACCATTAAAGCATTCTACCTGCAAATTGAACTCTATCTTTGAGTGCCATTGCAACAATAAGGTTTTTGCTTGTTTCAGAGACTCATTTCTGACATTGGGCATCAGTTGAAGTAAGTAATTCTCTCAATAATCTGTCCAGTACTACAATCCCTTCTGAGATGTGTATTCCCCTTAATGGTTCCCATTCTTGGATGTTGAGAGCCTTTTCTAGTTCTGGCCAAGTAACCAAGGCCCTAATATCAGCAAAAAAGCTTCCTGGAACTTCCTGGAAGCAACTTCTTGCCCACATTAGACCCCCAATCCTCTTTGCTCCTGGCTGTCCTGTTGCTGTCCCCTACCTGTCAAAGTGAAACCCAGAGTTAGATTCCCAAATACCTTGATAGTTGTCACCTGTGGTCTGAGGTATACTCTCCAGGTGGAAGCTTTTCTCTGCTGCACTAGACTTCCTCTCTTCCCTTACTCCTGAGCTCTATCCCACAACCTAAATCACCCCAGTGGGTATATCTGTTCCATCTCTGCCATTCTATCCCAATCTATCACAGTTGATCAGGCTATACTTTTGTCTTACACCAGAGTTCAGAGTTTATTTTATTCCACACAGAAATCTCACAAGTGATTTATACTTTCTATAAAATATATCTCTCTATTTGAACTTTAAGGGATAACATGAATGATGACACTAGCAGAAAAAACAAAAATCTATTCATCTAAGATTTTGACATCTCATCTTTTCTTGAATCACTGTGAATTGGTAGTTTGCATTGTAGACTTTGCTGCAATACTCCTAAGACAACCTGGAAATCACCATCTTTCATAGTCAGTTAATATTTTCCTCAAACACTACATCATGTTTTAAATTTTCCTACAAAGGCAGATATTCCAGGTATATAGTTTGGGTGCCATTAATAATTACAAATTAACTACATTTGTGAACCCTGAAACATTATTGTTCTTCCTGTTCATGGTGGGCCTTTGTATATCCTTTTGGATTTTTTTTAACCTTCTCTAAATTTTAAAAATAATCAAAATCAAATCTTATTGGCATTTACTTCACCCCAACAAAGTCTTTTCAAGTGATGAACATCACCCTTCCAGACTTGCTATATTTCCTAAAAATGTGATACTATTCCTCAGCAGAAATTATTGTCAATCACTTTGTGCTAACACAGATCAATACTACATTTGTTAACACAAAACTGATTGGTTTTGAAAGCACAAATTATACATATGCTTAAACACATGAACCATACTCTTTCATGACAGGACTTGCCTGCATTGGCAATGGGATTTCATGGAAAGAGGGATAAGTGGAGTCTAACGATACCCTTAATTAGCTACATGACCTTGGACTTTCCTTTTTTTACTTCTCTGAAACTCAGTCTTTTTATTTGTAAGATGGAGCTAATATTACCTTCTTCCCAAAACTACAGTGAGGATTTGAACTTAAAATGTCTAGAACCGAATCTGATGGGATAGCATGTCTTAGTTCCATCTCACATCAGAGTATACATTAATACTTTGGTTCCACTTGGTACTAATCTCCTATACATATGATCATTACTTGTCTCTACCTTAACTGATTTATAAACACAGGATAAATTTTTAGGTCCCAATTCTGTCTTCTAGATGAATTACCCTCCTTGGGCCTTCTGGGCTGTATCTCTGGCAAGTGGTAGTGACTCCAGGTGGTTCTCTGCTGCCTCTATGGGTTCTTGCACACCTCACCCCTCACAGGTCTATTTTACTCCCTCCCAAAACAAGTCTTTTTTTACTTCAAAAACAAAAGCAAAAATAGGCAAATGGGATTACATCAAACAAAAATGCCTCTGCACAGCAAAGAAAATAATCAACAAAATAAAAAGACAACCCATGGTTGAGAGAAAATATTTGCAAGTCATATATTTGATAAAGGACTAATATTTAAAACATATAAGGAAGACAAACAAGTTAATGACAAAAAAATAAATAACCCTATTTAAAAATGGACAAAGGATCTAAACAGACATTTCCCAAAAGGAGATATACAAGTGGTCAACAGACATATGAAACAAATGCTCAATATCTCAAGGAAAAGCAAATTAAAACTACAATGAGATATTAACTCACACTTGTTACAATGGCTATTAACAATGACAATAAGTCTTGAGGAGGACATAGAGTATAGAAAACTCTTGCACACTGTTGGTAGGAATGCAAACTAGTCCAGCCATTTTAAAAACTACTGTGAAGGTTCCTCAAAAAACTAAAAATAGAATTATCAAAAATATGATCCAGCAATCCCACTTCTTGGTCATGCATTGTTTAACAATGGGGATACCATTACAAAGTGGGCAAAAGATATGAATAGACAGTTCTCAAAAGAAGACATATGAGTAGCCAACAGATACTTGAAAAAAATGCTCAGTCTCACTAGTCATCAAAGAAATGCAAATTAAAACTACACAGAGATACCACCTAACTTCAGTCAGGATGACTATCAATAACTCAAAAAACAACAGATGCTGGAGAGGATGCTGTGAAAAGGGAACACTTCTACACTGTTGGTGGGAGTGTAAACTAATACAGCCTCTGTGGAAAATAGTGTGGTGATTCCTAAAAGATCTCAAAATCGACCTTCCACACAACCCTGTAATCCCCCTACTGGGAATATACCCGGAAGAATTCAAATCACTCTATAAAAAAGATACCTGCACACGTATGTTTATTGCAGCATTGTTCACAGTAGCAAGACCATGGAACCAACTGTGCTGCCCATCAAAAGAGGGCTGGATTAAAAAAATGTGGCACATATACACGATGGAATATTACGTAGCCATAAAGAACAAAATCATGAACTTCACAGCAACCTGGATGGACTTAGAGTATATAATACTGAATGATCTTTCACAGAAACAAAGAACTGAGTATCACATGTTCTCACTCATAAGCAGACCTTGAACAATTATCCTAATACTATCAAAAAAGGATTGGCAGTAGCGGGAAACTGCTGGGAGGTGGGCAGGGAAGCAGGATTGGCTGTAATGGGAATCTACCTGGGGAAGCGGGGGCACACCTCATCAACAAGGTTACCTGCAAAATGAATATTTGCATATCTAGCTCTGAATTGCACTCCACATCTTTAAAATTAAAAAAAATATAAGTTAAAAAAAAAAACAATTGGGATACATTCTGAGTAACATGTCATGGGGTGATTTCATCATTGTGCGAACATCACAGAGCATACTTACATAAACCTAGATGGTATAGCCTACTAGACACCTAGGCTATACAGTATATCTTATTGCTACTGGGCTACAAGCCTATACAGTGTGTTACTGTACTGAATACTGTAAGCAATTGTAACACAATGCTAAGTATTTGTGTATGTAAACATATCTAGACAGAAAAAGTACAGTAAAAATTCATATTATAATCTGTTGGTTCCACTTTCATATATGCAGACTGTTCTTGACTGAAATGTCATACAAGAAAGAATATAATCAAAGGAATAAAGATTGGCATATTAAAGAAATATCAGCTTTCCCAAGTTTATTTCAGCATTATTCACAATAGCCAAGATATGAAAGCAACCTAAGTGCCCATCGATGGATAAATGGTTTTTCAAAATGTGATATGCTGGTATGTATACACAATAAAATACTATACAGCTTTTTTTAAAGGATATTCTATTATTTGTAACAACATGAATATTACTGGAGGACATTGTGCTATGTGAAATGAGTCAGATACAGAAAGACAAATACCGTATTATTTCACTTATATATAGAATCTAACAAAGTTGGTTCTGTAAAAATAGAGTAGAAAGGTACATGAGACTGAGGGAGGAGAGTGGGAAAGGGAGGGAGAAGGATGGGAAGAGGGAAGGTATTGATCAAAAGTTAAAAACTAGCAATTAGACTGAAGGAATAATTTTCAGATTATTGCACTGCATGGTGACCACAGTTAATAATAATGTATTACATATTTCAAAATTGCTAAAATAACATCTTTTAATGTTCTCCTCTCCCAAAAAATCAGATGTTAGTGAGATGATAAATATGACAATTAGCTTTGTTGAATCTTTCTGTAATGTACATACAGCTCTAAACATCAGATTGTACCCCATAAATATATGCAATTATTATTTTCAATTACAAATGAAAAAAAGAACAAAGACAATCACTTTATATTATAGATAATTCTAGAGTAGTAGAAGCAAATAATACTAAGACAAAGGGTCACTGCTAAGCATTACATTTAAATGGAACATTTTGCAAATGAGTTGCCTTCTACTATTACCAGTGTTGCTATGTTTGTTTCGAAGGAAGATTTACAAAATAAAATTAAAAAGCCTTAAGCTTGCAAAAACAGATAAAATGTAAGAGGACAGATTTATTTGTAGACAAAATTATGTATTGGATGGTTTCTACAGCAAAATCTCCTAGGACTTTTGATATAGGTGATTTCTATAATGTTCAATTTACACATACCTTTTAAGGAATACATCTATTGCTTCTCTATGTTTTAATGTGTAGATATTTCCAAAGACTTTTCATAAAATATAATAATCTTACCACCCTGGAGGACTGGCAAATCATTCTCTATTTGTTTTTAAGTTAAGAAAATCATTACTATGTTTCCTTAGACTGATTCTATGCCTTCCTATTTAAAAATAAGAAATTAAAGAATTCTGTGTGGGCAGGTATATTTGCTATGCAGTGTTTCATAGTGTGCTTCAAATGTGCTCTGATATTCACCTTTATCAGCATGTTAAAAAGTCAGATTCCATCTTACTGACTTGGACACCCTACAGGTGAGGCCCAGAGGCAGTCTACAATTTAAGAGACATTTTTTGATAGATTTAGACAGCAAGGCCTCAAAATTTAGTTAAGCTTGGAATTTATGTTACCACAACTAAGATTTTGGAGATGTGTAGGTTACATCATCATAGGATAGCCAGTCTTCTCATAGAGGTAATTATCTGAGGCAAAGCGGGTAATTCATGTTTTTATTTTCAATTATGTTTGTCCCAGTTAAAACCAAATAATAGTTGTTGCACTATACTGTAATATATAAAATTAAGAAATGTCATTTGGTTGAAAGAAGATGAAAGTTTATTTGAATTCTAAGAGTTCTCCAACTTATGTGGAACTAGATAGTCCAGCAACTTACAGAGATGGCCAGCACTTGTTTATCAAACATATTTTTTGAGTATTTACTGTGTGCCAGATATGAAGTCATGTTCTAGAATTTATAACAGGAGTGGAAAAATAATCACTCTTTTATTTCCTTTCCAAGAGGTAGATAAGAGGCTTTCAAGTATGCCTCACCCATCAGAACATTGTGAAATAATGTGGAAAATCAACACAGGGAACCCAAATTCAAGAAGAAAAAAACAGGTATTCATCATAATGGCAAAGGGCACCCCAGGTCTCAGTGAGAAGATGGGAGAAAAGCCCAATGCAGAAAATAAGTCCCGTCATGGGACGGGACTGAAAACCCATTTCTAGGACATACCTTCCAACAAGGTATCTGTGTAACACAGACCACAGGAGAACACACCATTTTCATGGGACCTGGAGCTGTCTCAGGGAAGTCCGATAGTTGGTGAAAGGGAAAAACACACAGTAAAGCCATAGGTGTCCCCCCAAATCTGGGTCAGTGAGGAAGACACCATTTCTGATCCAGGTCCATCTTTGCAAAAACAGAAGCCTCTGTAGGAACTTCGAGTTCTGCAGAGAGACAAAGATGCTCATTCTGGGTTGAGCTCCCACAGCCACAATAAGTAGAAACATGATCAACCCGGGGTTTGGAGCTGATACGAGCTTGTTCCAGCTTGCAGATGGGAGTAGCAGGGGACCCCGCCCTCCCCCATCAAATCCACGGGGGACCCCGCACTCCCCCACCAAATCCACATTTTCCTCCCAGAGAGACAGACTGCCAGGGTGCCAGGGTCAGGTCTTCAACCTAGAATCAGTCTCTGTGTGTCACTGCCTAGGCACCCCAACCCTTCTGGACAGTAGCAGCAAGGGGCCCCAGTAATATCAAGAAACACCTGGGGCCGGGCTCGGTGGCTCAGCCTGTAATCCTGCGCCTTTGGGAGGCTGAGGTGAGTGGATTGCCTGAACCCGTGGGTTCGAGACCCGCCTGGGCAGCGAGACCTCATCTCTACAATAAATCACAAAATTAGCCGGACGTGGTAGCTTGCGCCTGTAATTCCGGCTACTCGGAAGGCTGAGGCGGAAGGATCGCCGGAGTCCAGCAGGTCGAGGCTGCGGTGGCCGGGAGCGGCCACTGCACTCCAGTCTGGGCGACCGAGTGAGACTCCAACTCAAAAAAAAAAAAAAAGAAAAAGAAAAAAGAAACACCTGGAATAACTGCCTAAATAACAGGAGCCTAGCAAGGGGTCCCCACTTCCATGCTCTGGAACTTGCATACCCAGCAGAAAGAGAGCTGCAATTTCTCATGATCAGTGAGTCCTGCAGCCTATGTCAGTTTTGCAATCTGGACACCTTCAGCAAATACCACTGTCAAGAATCTCAGTCTCCCTCCCAGACTAGCTGGGGGTGGTGTGTACTCTAGTAATACTAAGGAAAAGAGGCCTCCTTCACTCCTGCACAAACTGGGATAGCAGTCTAAGCAATAGGATAGAAGTGGGGGGAACCTCACTCTACATTTGAATCAGCAGCCTGAGCAGCAGGACAGTTCCCGACCCTGTAGTTTCTCCTCATAAAGTCCTGAAACCAAGGTCAGCTTCTTGATCCAGAATCATGCTGCAGTTATTATTGTGAGGCACCACAGCCTGCACCCTGTCTGTTGGGGAAATATACCACCCCAGCACCAAGGATCAGGTGGTCCCCATATCTACACAACCATATTAGTAGCCTAAGCTGCCCCAACCTTCCTGGGCAGTCATCCATGCACAACAAGGCCTCCTTTGCTCTACACCCTAATGCACCCAATAACCTGGATTGGAAACCTGAGCCACTTTTCATCCCATGGATAGAGTCCTTGGTGCTGCTTTCTCTGCTCAATGCCCAAAAATATCCCAGGTACTGGGAGCTCCCAAACTTCTTGATCTGAAGCTTAGGTCACCTCCCCTTCCTGAACAGAGAATTTGAGGCACCAGAGGTCCTGTAACACCTTGCCAAGGCACCCCTCTTGGCACTCAGAGGCCACATACCAGATCCAGACTCCGAAGAGGTGCCTGTACCTGGCATTGGTAGATTCGTAGGTGGGCCAGCCCAGTTTGGCCCTACCCATTTTGGTTCTCCCCTCTCTGGGGCTGAACTGGGAACAAAGACCACAGTGCACTTTGTAGACAAGCTTACTATGGAGACAGCAGAGTGCTTCTTCCAGTAAATAAAAATAAAATAAATACCAATCCACATTGACAGCAGCCAGCCATTACCTACAGGTGCCACCTGCTGGCCTGGAGATTGAATGATACATCACAATAGGTAATTCACTCATACCAGCATTCACCAACAAAGGAGCAAGTTAAGCCTCTAAGAACCCCAACACCCTAGCCTCACAAGGAGCAATAAATCCCTATTATATTGTGATTACAACAAATAACTGGGAAAGCCTCTATACACAGGCCCTCTATATCAAAGAAACTCATACAGATTGGTTGCCTTAGTTCATTCAGATGAGAAAGAACTAGAGAAACAACTGAAAGTAAAAAGAACAGCCGTAATCTTCCAAAGGGTCTCATCAGTACTCCCACAACAGAAACTAACCACAATGAAATTCCTGAAATATCAAATAGTGAATTTAAAATATTGATTATAAAGAAGCTCAACAAGATGCAAGATAAAGCTGATAGCCAATACAAAAAAATTAGCAGAACAATTCAGAAAGTGAAAGGAGAGCTTGACAACTTAAAAAACAACCCACATAGAATTTTTTTTAAACTCAATGGATAAGATACAGAGCACAGTACAAAGCTGTAGCAATAAGCTAGAACAAGCAGAAAAAAAGAATCTCAGAGATGGAAGACATACAAAAATAATTATTCATCATGACCAAGTGGATTTTATTTCAGAAATGCAAGGCTGGTTCAATTTCCACAAATCAATAAACACGATATACCACATAAACAGAAGCAAAAATAAAAATGATATGATTGCCGGGCTCGGTGGTTCAGCCTGTAATCCCACACCTTTGGGAGGCTGAGGTGAGTGGATTGCCTGAGCCCGCAGGTTTGAGACTCGCCTGGGCAGCAAGACCTCATCTCAACAGTAAATCAAAAAAATCAGCCGGGCGTGGTAGCGCATGCCTGTAATTCCGGCTACTTGGAAGGCTGAGTCGAAAGGATCGCCGGAGCCCAGAAGGTCGAGCCTGCGGTGGCCGGGAGCGGCCACTGCACTCCAGTCTGGGCGACCGAGTGAGACTCCAACTCAAAAAAAAAAAAATGATATGATCATCTCAATAGATGTAGAAAAGACATTTTCCAAAATTCAACATCCCTTCATGACAAAAACTCTCAACAAACTGGGCATTGAAGAAACATACCTCAAAATAATAAGAGTCATATATAACAAACCCACAGCCAACATACTACTTAAGTGGAAAAAGTTAAAAACATTTCCCTTCAGTACAGAAACAAGACAGGAATGTCCACTCTCACCATTCTTCAACATTGTACTGGAAGTACTATCAAGAGCAATCCAGCAAGAGAAAGAAATACAAGGTGTCCAAAACAGCAAGGAAGAAGTCAAACTATCCCTGTTCCTAGATGACATGATTGTATTCCTAGAAAACCCTTAAGACTCCATCAATAAACTTATAGACCTGATAAAATCTCAGGATAAAAATCAACTACAAAAAGGATAAAAATCAATTACAAAAATTCATAGCATTCCTATACACCAACAACATTTAAGGTGAGAACCAAATTGAGAACTCAAGCCCGCCACACCAGCCACAAAACAAACAAACTAAAACAGCAACAACAACAAAAAAAACCTATGAATATACCTAAGAGAGTGAAAGATTTCTACAAAGAGAACTACAATACACTGATGAAAGCCATCATAAATAATACAAACAAATGGAAAAACATCCTATATTCATGGATTGGAAGAATCAATATTGTTAAAATGACCATACTACTCAAAGCAATCTATAGATTCAGTGCAATCCCAATCAAAATATGAAATTTGTTCTTCACAGAACTAGAAAAAATAGTCTTTAGGTTTATATGGAATCAAAAAAGAATCCAAATAGCCAAAGAAATTCTAAACAAAAAGAACAATTGCAGAGGCATCATATTGCCTGACTTCAAATTATACTATAAAGCTATAGTAACTAAAACAACATGGTACTGGTACAAGAATAGACAGATTGACCAATGGAACAGAATAGGAAAACCAGAAATAAAACTACATTCCTACAACCAGCTGATCTTTGACAAACCTGACAAAATAAACAACAGGGAAAGAACACTCTATTCAACAAATGGTGCTGGGGAAATTGGCTATTAATTTGCAGAAGAATGAAACTGGACCCTTATCTCTCACCATAAGCAAAAATTAACTCAAGATGGATCAAATACTTAATGTAAGAACTGAAACTATAAATTTGAGAAAAGAAATCGAGGAAACACCCTTCTGGATATTGGTCTAGCAAAGAATTTATGACAAAGACCCCAATGGCAATTGCAACAAAAACTAAATTAACAAATGGAACTTGATTAAATTAAAAAGCTTCTGCACAGCAAAAGAAACAATAAGTGTGAATAGAAAGCCTACTGAATGGGAAAAAATGTTTGCAAATTATGCCTCAGACAAAGGGTTAATATCCAGAATCTACAAGGAACTCAAGCAACTCAGCAATAAAACAACAAATAGCCCCATCAAAAAGTGGGCAAAGGACACGAACAGACACAGCTCAAAAGAAGATACACAAGCAACCAACAACTATATGAAAAAATGCTCAACATCACTAATCATCAGGGAAATCCATTTTTATACTACATGGAGATATCACCTCACACCAGTCAAAATGGCTATTGTTAAATATTTAAAGAACAATAGATGTTGATGTGGTTGCAGAGAAAAGGGAACAGTCACCCACCATTGGAGGGATTATAAACTAGTTCATCCTCTATGGAAAACAGTATGAAGATTTCTCAAAGAACAAAAATTGAATTACCATTTGACCCAGCAACCTATTACTAGGGATCTACCTAAAGAAAAATAAATCAATATATAAGAAAAGATTCTGTCCTCATAAATTCATTGTAGTATGATTCACAGTAGCAAAATCATGGAACCAACTTAAGTGCCCACGAACAATTGACTATATAAAGAAAATGTGATATATATACACCATGGAACACTACACAGTCACAAAAAAAAAAAGAAAAAAAAAAAAGAAATCATGTCCTTTACAGTAACGAGGATTGAGCTGGAGATCATCATCCTAAGTGACTCAGAAACAGACAACCAAACATAGTCTTTCTCATATGTAGGAGCTATATGGCCACAAAGATGGAAATAATAGACACTCGCTACATTAATAAGGAGGAAGGTGGGAGGGGATTAGGGTTGAGAAATTACCTACAGGGTACAATGTTCACTGTCTGGGGAATGGGCCACCTGAGATCTAATCCTCACCAATATACAATATATCCATGCAATGAACATGCATATGTATCCCCTGAATCTAAAATAAAGGTGAAAAAATTAATAAAGAGGGAAATTTTATAATAATAACACCTTCATCAGGAAAGTATAATACTTATATACAAATACAAACCTAACAGAAACACAAAATTATGGGACACAATTAGACAGAAATAAAGCAAGAAAGATAATTTATAGTAATTCATGTTATACACTGAATGTTTTTCTTCTTCTGCCCCAAATTTATATGTTGAAGATCTAACTCTCAATATGAGGGTATTTAAAGATGGAGCATTTTGGAGGTAATTCAGTTGAAATGAATCATAGAGGTTTGACTTCCATTATGAGATTAGTTTTCTCATAATGAGAAAACAGACTAGGATATTTTTCCTCTCTACCATCTGAGGGCAGAGTTGGATGGTGGTCATCTTCAGGCTAGAAAGAAATATCTCACTGGTAAATTGAATCAGCTGGGACCTAGACCTTGGACTTTTTATTTTCTAGAACTATGAGAAATAAATTTCTGTTGTTTAAGCCACCAAAAAAAAAAAAAAAATAGAATAATTCACTGACTTTTTAATATAGTCTAGTGGCAGAGATGTACAATAATAGAATAATCATATGCCCACATATGAATATACAACTATAATAGGTGATGTAAGAATGAAGTACTTGGACTGAACCAGAATGCATGAGTTTCTAACTCTCCTAAACTAGAGTAAATCTTTTGACCCAGTAATTTCTTATCTAGGAATTTATCTGACATGCACACTATCTCATTTGCCCAAAGATATTGATAGGGCTACACTGTTTATAAGTTTGTAAAAAACTCAAATGGATTGATTACATAAATTATGTAGTAATCATATAGTGGAAATACTCATGTCACTAAAAAGAATGTAGTAGATAATAGCATTAAAAGAAATGGAGCAGAATAGAGAAGCCAGAAATAAAGTCAATGACCTACAACTGACTGATATTTGACAAAGTGGACAAAAATAAACATTGGAGGAAGTATTATTCAATAAATGGTGCTGGAAAAACTGAGTAACCATTCACACAAGAGTAAAGCTGAACCCATTCCTCTCGCTTATGTAACAACTAACTCAGAATTAATTAAAGACTTAAATATAAGACCTGAAACTATAAAAATTCTAAAGAAAAACCTGGAAGACATCCTTCTGGCCATCAGCTTAGGCAACAAATTTATGATGAAGTCCTCAAAAACAAATGTAACAAAAACAAAAATTGACAAGTGGGGCCTAATAAAACTAAAGAGCTTCTGCACAAAAATAAGTTATCAAGAGTAAACAGCCTACAGAATGGGAAAAAAAAATTTGCAAAATATGCATCCAAAAAAACACTAATGTCCAGAATCTATAAGGAACTTAAACAAATAGGAAAAAAAATACAAAAACAAAACTCACCTCATGGAAAATGGGCAAAAGACATGAACAGATACTTCTCAAAAGAAGATCTACAAGTGGTCAATAAATATATTTTAAAAATGCCCAACATCATTAATTATCAGAGAATTTCAAATCAAAGCCAAAGCTGAGAAAAACAAAACCAATCAATAAGACACCATTTCATGACAATCAGAACAACTATTGGATTAATAGTTAAAAAAAAAAAAAAAAGATGGTGGTGAGATTGTGGGGAAAAAAGACTGCTCATACACTGTTGATCAGAATGTAGACTAGTTTAGCCCCTGTGGAAAGCAGTTTGGAGATTTCTCAAAGAACTAAAAACAAATGTATTATTTGACCCTGCAATCCCACTCTTGGGTATAGACACAAAGGAACAAAAATCATTTTACCAAAAAGACACATGCACTTGTATGTTTATTGCTGCACTATTCACAATAGTAAAAAAATGGAACCAACATAGGTGGCCATCAACAGTGGACCACATAAAGAAAATATGGAACACATCTACCATGAAATACTATACAGCCATAAAAAGTAATGAAATTATGTCTTCTACAACAACTTGGATGCATCTGAAGACCATTATTACACATGAATTAACGCAAAAACAGAAAACCAAATACTCTGTGCTCTCACTTATAAGTGGGAGCTAAACACTGGGTACACATGGACATAAAGATGGGAACAATAGACACTGAGGACTTCTTAAAGGGGTAAAGGCAGGAAAGAGGGCAAAGGTTGAAAAACCACCTATTGGGTACAATGCTCACCAGTTGGGTGATGAGCTCAATAGAAACCCAATCCTCATCATTATGCAATATACCCATGTTACAAACCTGTACATGTACCTCTTGAATTTAAAATAAGCAAATACATGTTATATATAAACAAACAAGGTACAGAGGAACATGAATACATGAAAGTGTAACACCATTCATGTTAAAGAAAGAAGGTACATATGTATTCACGCATACAGGGTTCCTATAACTAAATATCTTTCTCTGCAGAGTGGAAGGAGCTGTCTATTTTACTTTTCACTTTACATTTTTTATGATGCTGTTAATTGTGAGTGTGTGTGTGTGTGTGTGTGTGTGTGTGTGTATGTGTGTGTGTGTGTGGTGGTGGTTTTATTACAAGGGCACATGTTACATCAGTAACTCATATACCATTTTGAATACATATTCCTGGCCCCATTACAGGACTATCAATCACAAATTTTCAGTGAGAATATCCCAATAATTGGTAATTTTAAAACACCACCACAAGAACAACTGCTATAAAAGCTTTCCAAATGATTCCAACAACCAGTCAGATTGGGAACCATTGATCTAGTATGACAAAGTATCAACCTTAGGGAAATTTTATGCTTTCATTTCATATCCTTATTTGGGAGCCAAAATATTCTGACAAAGATAAATAACCATTCAGAAAACAAAATGTAGACCACCATTTTTTTAAAAATGGTATGCTAATTTTCAATACCATAATCTCTTTCAGAACAAGATTTTTATTCCTCTCCTAGGAAAATAACTTCAAACTGACTTTAGGCTGTAATTTCAGATAAAGTATACTCAAGACTCTAAGTACATCAATCTTCAAAAAACTGTTATAGTACAGTATTTACTGAGCTCTACTAACCTTTATTTTTAAAACAGACCAAAGATTTGAAGTAGAAAAACTGAAAATGAACTATTTCACATCAAAACCCCAAGGTGCCAGATAATTTAGTTGCCTTTCACACTAATACTGGATTCTCATGAAAATCCTTGAATTGAAATAAACCTAGGGAATGACTCTGTTCTTCATCTTTAATCATGTTTTTCCATCTTAAAGCATGAATTAAATAATCTTTAAAGTAAGTAAGCCCATTGCTACTCTAAATAGCAACAATAATAACAAAACATCCACTTAATTCTGGATCCCCCACTTACTATCTGTATGACATTAAGTTATGCAAGTTTTCACATCTCAGTTTCCTCACTTGTAAAGCAAGATAATAATAAAATCAAATTCATATCTGTGTTTTAAAAAGTAAAAGAGTAAAAAGAGCTAGATTATCTGGAAAGTGCCTACCATATAGTAATACTGAGTAATAAGGCTTTATATCTTATCATATCTAACAATTCTTCTGAGTTCTTAGGTAATAAAGTCATAGTCTTAGCAATTAAAGACCACAGTTTGAATTTGGATTTGACTTTGAAACTCATGCTTTTTATGTAGTATCCTGCCTCCCTTGATTTAGGCATTTGTTCAACACCTATGAACTCAGTGTAATCTGGATATAAAGCACCAGTCTAGGCACAATGCATGTGAAAGGATGGGGAAACAAAAGACTTCTTGCCTATAGATTACATTTGAAAAGAGAAAATAAGAAATGCACATAAATAAAGGGGAACACCAATGCTACAAGAGGCAGGTATATGGAAATTTAAAGGAGACAATAAATAGTTAATTCCAGTTGAAGGGTGGTATAGGGCTGGGGGTGGGGAATCAAATAGTCACCATCATGGTTTAAGGTTGGAGTCAGCTACAGAAATAGTGTCATTCAGCGAGACCAAGCAACAATGGAAAAACTGGACCCCATGAAGAAGTTTCTAGCTACATGAACTCTAAGATCTCTTTTTCTACTGTAATCCTGTTCAAGGTGAAACTTCTTAGATACATTATCACCAAATATTCACATCTATAAACATTGGGATTTTGTTGTCTTGCAGACCCTAAAGACAAGACTTGAAATAAATAATTCAAATGTATGAGCTTATACTTCCATGAAGCTATGTCAGGGGAACAGCATCCCACAGAGTTGACAGCAAGAGCTCTACACTCCAATCTGGACAGGTTACTAATGGAGAAAAAACAGCATTGCTACCTAACGATGACTATGTAGCCATGGAGAAGAATCTGCTGGCATCCACCCAAAGCCCAGTGAGCAGATGGTCATAGGCACAAAAACCATCACGACGATTGGCACCTCACTGAAATGTTCCGAGCAGGGAAGGGGCCTGGAAAATGTCCTTTTTTGGCTCTTACTTCTGAGGCATATGGGTGGCACAGGAAGGGGAAAAACTGTCTGACTGCTGCCAAAGGCAGCAGAGATAGTCTTTAAAATCTAGGCTACTGCAGCCTCCTGGGTAGTCAATCTGGTACCTTTCAGCAACCAGAGACCATCTTAAAAATGTATATGATTTTCTCTAGGACAGATGCTAGCCAGTAGATTCCAGTCAAAGTTGGCTCACAGGATAATAACATGCCAAACTCCAAGATGGTGGAGGGATCTGAGGCCTCTGTGGCTAGGTTTTATATGTCAGGTATATGACACAAGACAGTTTTATCTCTGTTAAAATTCTTAAAATGGTGGCATATGGATAACCAAGTGCATTTGTGTTTTTCAAGTTTAACTAGGTTTATTAGATGTTTGAAGGGTCATTACCAGTAACAATTCATTTTGCAGAGGTTTGCTACTTTAAACTTTTAAAAATGTATATCAATTTGTTCTGAAATGTATGATCTGGCCCTATTTATGGTATTGCCTAACATTTCAAACAGATACTTTACCAGTTGGCATTAAAATATTTATCTATTACATCACAACACACACACACACACACACACACACACACACACACACACACACACACACTACTTAGTCTTCTTTTGACTTGAGTAGATGTCTCTAAATCAACAGCAAATAAAATCACTCTGATATGGGATATTATTCCAGTAAGAATTATATTTACATAGTATTTGAATATTTCACACTTTTAAACCAGTTTTATTGTTGAGAACTGCCCCCTCCGAAAAAATATAACAAAATATCACAGCCAATGCACATAACAGCCCTTTGACTTATATTATTCTTTAAATAAATTACATAGGCTGTGTTGTTTTATAAAACACAGATTTTTTAGAGCAGCTAGTTGTTATTTTAATTGTCTTCAATTGTCTTTCTCATTATTCAATAATTTACTCACATCAATCAGAAAATGGCTAGTTTTGATGGAGTGTCAGATCACAGTCTTGGTCAAGACGTCAAATATACCAAAGATGCTATAATCAGCTACTGGTTGCAGATATTATTATATAATATTACTTGATAATAACAAGTAACACTTGATCATATATACTTTTATGAAATATTATGTGGAGCAATAGTTCAGTTAAAGATGATATTCCACAATCATGGAAAATATTAACAATATGCAATTCACTAAAACTGAGATTACAACAAACTACTCCAAAAATGTAAAATGATTTACATGCAAATAAAATAAATAGAACGACATCGGGGTAAGTGCAGAGAAAGTTTGGTTGAGAAATAAAAAGTTTAAAAACTCATTACACACAGTTACTTCTCAAAAGTATGTGATTTAAAATTGTTCCCCTAGGAAAATTAGTAAAATTATTAGTTAAGATAGTCTTCTCATTTCCATAATGGGGAAAAGATTTTCACTTCGCTCTTAAGGAAATAACTTCTGAACTCTATCACTTGACTTCTTCGCAAAGAGTGGCTTGTGACTACTTTGCATGGCCTTAGGTCTTGGCTCTATAACTCTCCCTCAGCTACATCAATAGGTTGTAAAGGAGTCCTTGGACCTCTATAGGACTAGCTAGGGTTGGCTTTGCAGACCCAACTCTTTCTATGGGCAGGGCCCAAATGATATATTTACAGGAAAAAGAGTAAATAAATCTCAGGGTCCATCTGCCCAAATTCTCTAAGATTAACTACGCCTTTCTCCCCATCTCTGTAAATGTAATGGAACCAAGAAGCAACCCATGGATGCTGGTTTGAAGGACCAACCTTTTTTTCACTTATCTTTTCTTTGACAACTGATACCACAAAGTTGGTTAACAATAAATGGGGTTTGTGCGTAAACCTAGCAGATAAATCTGATCCACAGTGTGTAGGGTTAATCTTGGGTTAGTTTTAATATAAAATATTAAAACTTAAAATATGTTTTCATTTTAAGTCATCAAGCCCAACTTTTTGAGAGAACTGAGTAAAATAAAATCCTTCTCAGAGTAAACATGAAAATGCATTGCAAGTAAATGTTTTCTCCCAAGTAAACATAGATCATGCTCTAAAGAACAACAATCTAATGTTAAAACACAGTTAGCTCACAATGTAGCATTTAAACATGAGTACCTCCAGCCAAGATCTTCTCTTCCAACTCTGCCATTTGCTTTTTATAGGCCCTTAGAGCTGCTTCTTTGAAAGAGGGACGGATTCTCTTTGGCTTTATGATTTCCACTGGCTGTTCAGGAATGTTTTGGTTTTCATCTTCTCTTATTTCCATTTCAACTGATGTTTCACTTAAGGGTTCCAATCCCCCTTCACTAACTACATCATCTGCCTGCCCTTCATAACCCTCATCTTGTGGGGTTTCATAAGGTGTTTCATATGAAGGGTGATCATATTCCTGCATTTGTTCATCTGGTTCGGTAATACTAGTCCTATTTTCTAGCTTAGCAAGGACTTGCTCCATTACTTCAACATAATCTGTTTCGTTGTCAGCCACTGGTTCACTATACTCCTCCTCATCCTCTGCTTTGTAGTAATAGGGCTCTGTGTAGACATCAGAGTCAAGTGTGGTACTTGATTCATTTGCAGTTGATTGAGATAATGTCCGAAATCTCCCCATTAAGGAAGAGCCACTATCCTCATACCCACTCAGACTCTGTGTGCTTTTGTTCCATACTACTTCCAAGGCTGACTTAGCCCTCTGCAGTGTGGATCCAAATTTTGGAAAGCTGAAAGTCTTATCAGATAGGTCAATACTTAATCGACTATGCCATGATTTGGGTGGGGCATCCTCTGAATCATCACTTTGCAATTCACTTTGACTTCGATACATCATGGACAACTGGTTTTGATTTTGGTACAGCTCATTAGAATTAGCCTCCTGATAAGAATCATATTGGCCAACCCACTGGCCTTGTGGTTCATTATCCAACCCAGGGCATGGAGATGAATTGTCATCTTGGGTTAAATCGTAGCTCTCTGAGTCATCTTGAAGGTCACTGAGGCACTTTCCCAAGTATTCCAAGTCTTTATTGTAGATGCCCAGTTGTTGGTCAGAAAGACTGTTTGTGTCATAGTCAAAAGCTGCCTGTGTAGATGAATCCAAGCCTAAATCTTCTCCTTGTTCTACTTGATTCCATTCTTTCCATGGAGAAAGATCCTCATGTAGAGAAAGCTGAGAATCACTGTAATGACTTCGATCTCCAGATGCACATACCAAGCCGTTACTCATTCCACTATCCACAGTTTCTGTGTTTTCAATTTCACTTTGTCCTTGGACACCCTGAACATTCTCATTCAAATGCTGGTTCTGGGAACTGTCATACAAGGTAGTTGTGCCCTCCTGTTTCCTCTGCCACAGTTCCCGGTCTGAAGATGACAGGAGAGAACTTCCATTTGTTCTAGTGAAAAACTGATTTTCTGAAAAATCCTCTGAGTAAGACTGACACAACTTGGAAAAATCTGATTCAGAACGACTCAGTTTAGCAGTGAAAAAATCACTCTGTGAATGCCAGAGAGGTGTTGCATCTGCATAATGGGTTGTGGTTTGTTTTTCCAAGATATCTGATTCTGGCAATTGCGAGGAAATTTTATCATAATCTGATTTATGAGAAATTCTGACACTATTAGCAGTTTTAGTCTTGGATCTAGAGCTGTGTGATTTTGAGCTTGGCTTGGAAGTACTTCCCTTTGTTGGAAGTTCTGACTTCGAAAATACAGCATAACTGTTTCTATTCAGATCAGATTCCAGTTCTTCATCACTGTCATCAGGTGACTGCCAATTGTTCTTCTTGATTTTAGGTTCTGAAGTAGACAACTTTATATCCATGCTCTCATATGTCTGGGAGGATGGTATCCCTTTCTCTTTTCTTTCTCTGATGTCATGAGTTAGAATATCTGTTGAGATTCCAATACCTGTTCCTTTGAGTTTATATGATTTTTTTAGGACGGAATCTCTTTGTTGAGGGGTTTCAAAGTACACAAGTATGGGTCGAGGCTTCGCATTTGGGCAGTCCCTTTGGTGTCCTATTCTCTGAGCAAATTCAATTTTAATAGCAATGGGTGCATCTGAAAATCCCATTTTATCTATTAGAATTTGGTACACCACACTTTCAACATATTCAAATCTTTCTTCAGGCACATTTAAAAATCTCAGGCTTGCCTTGCTACCCATATGTCCTAAGTGTTTAATATAATCATGGATGTCTCTGGTTTCCCTCCGAGACTGGACAAAACCTGTCCGTAACTGTTCAATTTCACTTTGTACAACCTCCACGCTGCTGGAGATCTCATCAATGGAGTGCTTGAGAGCATTGACATGCCCTCGTAGTTCAGAAAGCTCTGTTTCAATCTGACTTATTCCCTGAAGTTCCTTAAAGATCATTTCCATGACATCATGTGTTTGGCTAATGCAGCCAGAGGAACTGAATCCTGGCTCCAGGGTATTTGTCTTTGGGTTTCGGGCAGTTCTGTCCAAAGACTTGCTTCTTATTCCCCAGGTTTTCTTCATTGTACTTAACTCTGAATCTGAGGAGACACATTCTTGACTCTTTTTCCATTTTCTCAGTTTTCGTAAAGCTCCTAGTTTTAAGCTATGTAGAGTGCGCTCCCCGTCAGAGCTGCCCTCAGAGGGTGCGAGGCTGCTCGAACTCTTCCTATTGCGTCTAACTGGCATCGTGTGTGTGGATTGTACCTGGTTTTCTGTACTACTCCTCAGTTCATTTAATGATTCTGAGTAAGAACTCTCAATTGAAGATAGCTCTTGAAACAGATCCTCATTATCACTGTTGGTTACATTAATATTCTTTTGTAGGCCATTGGCAATAGCTACTCGGTAACTGAAAGTTGGTGAGAGGGAAAACTCTTTATTAGCCTCGTCCTCTTCAGTGGATAAGTTGCGAGTGGATGAACACTTTGCAATTTTCTTTACAGTGCTTTTCAAAGTATTAGAAAATTTGGGGGTCTTGGTCTCGTCAGTAGTAGGAAAGTCTTGATCCTTTTTCTGCTGACGATTCTCTTTTTTTTTGTTTATATTTCCCAATTTCTTTGTAAACATTCCTTTGCAAAGCTTATGTATGTAAGGTAAAATCAAGCTCTTGAAAAACTTAGCCACCATGGAGAGCAATTAGTGCAAGCTTTTTTGCCCCAAAGAAGTAAACAGGGGATCAGGATGAAAATCGGAAAATCCAAGCTAAGCATTACTGTTCAGATGTTCTGTGGATCACTGAAAATAGAAGGTGGGGCATGGTTCTGTCACTATGTCACTGTCCTGAGAAAACCAGAAGGAAAGCTCCATTTATGAAAGGCATTCTCTCCTGGGGGAAGGGTTTCGTGAATCTCTCTCATTTCCATGTAACTCCATGCAGCATCTAAAAAGAAAGGAATGTTAAAACAAACATCAGAATTCAATTCTAGATTTATCCCATTTCCAACACTTTCCAAAAGTATTCATGCTATACAATGTATAACTAATTGCAGAGAGAACAGAGAAATAAGTGAATTGCAATACAAATTTACCTTTAAAACATCTAGGTAAAGCAAATTAATATCAATAACCATGTTTATAATTTTTTAATTAAACCACTTATGGATGGACACAATTGAAATAGTAATAAAAGGTATAATGATTATTTAGAAAACACTGAGCAAAATGACAGGCAATTTAAACAGCCATATTAACTTCATATTATCACTTTATTTCCTAAAATCATGCTTACTTTCACACACAAAAGGATTTAAGTTTAAGTATATTTCCCCACCTCATTTAAATTTACCAAACTAAATTATCCATGTATATAAGACCGTTTCTTATTCAAATAATCTTTTATTTTTCTAGGTATTCAATGACTAGAGATTTCTTAAATAATAATTTTAGTAATCTAAGTAAATAAATAATTCATACTATGAAGTCAATATTAAGAGAAAATAGATATTATATAGCCATCAAATTTGTCAGTGGAATATCATGAGTTGAAAAGAAAAGCAAGGTTGTATCTGATTAAGCATTGTAACAACAATACAAAATACAATGGTAAAATATACCCTAAGCTGCAGTTGGTACATGCAAATTTAGAAAGTCTGTGGCTTGAGGTAGCAGAACCATTCTAACTAATCAGTGCAAGCTGTGGGATTAGGATCATGACTGGAGACAGGATACCAAATCACAAAAATAAACTGTGCCATAAGTAAAATGAACATAATCAAAAAGTGTTAAGTAGACTTCATCTTATAGCTTGGTGTTTTGTAATGCAAGTTACCTCACAAATAAGTACCCTTTATGATGACTAACTTCTTGACTTATGTGAAAAAAAAAAATTACATTTAATTTTGCTGGTTACTAGCACAGTACCTTATATATGGTAGAGACTCAACATTTTGTTGAATTGAAATTATTATTTTATCACTGAAATGTAACCCAGAATAAGAGTAACAGCCAAAAAGCCTTTGCTAGTATCCCAGATAATTTATTTAATTCATTAAAGAATATATCATAAACTACATATTGTATTAGGAGCCTGCTGACTCTTTTATCAGCTTCTTCTCCTTGGAAATCTGTCAGTTTCACTTCAGTCAGGCTCTGTAGGGACTTTGGGAATATGTATTCTGGCCAGAAGCCAAGTTTCACAAGAGACAGTGGAGTGTAAATGAGAAAGGGAAGAAAAAAGACAAAGGAGAGAAAGAGACTAACTCTAATGAAGTCCATGTCTTTCTGGGTTTCATACACTGTCGGAGTATAATTCTCTGAAAAAATTTGGCATACAGTCACAGATACAAACCATTAAAAATGTCAATAAGTTGACTTCTGAGCTAAAGTAAAAAAAAAAATTTATTATCACCTATGTGACCTCCCCTTGTAAAGAAAAGATTTGAGAAAGTTAAGTAGCATTAGGGTAGATTAATTAATTTAAAACCAACTTTAGTGGAATAAAGTTCTACCAATCACTCAATCCAAAATTGTGGATCTTTCAAACTTAGAAACAAATACCTACTTTTTGTCTAAAAAAAGTAACAATTCAGTTAATGTTGCTGATGTTTTCCTATCTAGATTTTCTGACCAACATTACTAGTTCAAAATTATTGTTCTAGGCAATAATTGTTGGAAAAAAATTTGAGCAATAAAGGTCAGTTTGAATTGAAGTCAGGTCCCACCAAACACAAATCCAGGGGCCTGTGTCCACAGTTGCATATATAAGCACTCTTGCTCTGTGTTTCAACCACAGATAATGACCCATTATTTACTAAGGGCTCTATACTCTTTCACACTTCAGTAACTTTCTTGTTCTTTCTAACTATAATATCATTCATACACATTCCTCCCCATCTGTAAAATTGTGCTTAAATTCCCAAGTCATTTGTCCTATAACAACTTTAACAACCACTCATATTGAGCTCTTCTTTCTCTCAGCCACTCTTTATTGAAGAATTGGCACACATTTCAGCCACTTACTAAATATCTCCATGTGGTTGCCCCAAATTAAACTCCATTCAGAAAGTAGTAATTTTCCTGTTTTAATAATCTCCATTAATGTCATCATAATTATCCACTTACCCAAGATATATACCCAGGAGTCATTCTAGATGCCATATGATCCATCCCATATCTACACCTGAGGTGACTGTCATCTCAATGCATACTAGTCATGCCTTGATTCTGAACTCTGTAATTGTCATCTGGATTAAAAATTGTATCCTAAATGGTCTTCCTAATGCTAATTTGACCCTTCTTTCAAGACATGAATTTCTAAACTTACTACATTTAAAGATATACAAATATTACTTGGAACACAATTTTAGTAGTTTTGTTTCCTATCATTCCCACAAGTACATCTGTCCCAACCAGGTTGAAATATTAGCAGTTCCCTAATATCCATATTTTTACCTCACCAGTGTACCCTTTTCAATGCTGTTTCTCCTCTAATTCCTTTCCCCTTTTTTTCTACCTACATTTCTTGCTAATGAATATGTGTAGGCTATCTATACGTCTTAGAATAGCATCAGCTTCTTTGATTTCCTCAGAGTACAGAATTTCTTTCTCTGTGCTCGCACAATGATTTGAATGTACTATTGTTATAGTGACTCTCAAAATGCAATAATTATTTATGTAAAATATCTTACCCATATGTCTGCCTCTCCAATTAAATTGTGAATTCTTGAAGAGCAGGAACCATGTTCTATTTACCTTTATTTTTATTTATTTATTTTATTTTGTTTTTTAGTTGAAATCTCACTCTGTCACCCAGGCTGGAGGGCAGTGGCACACTCACAGTCACCACAGCCTCGAGCTTCTGGGCTCCGGCGATCCTTCTGCCTCAGCCTTCCAAGTAGCTGGAACTACAGGCGCGCACTACCGCGCCTGGCTAGTTTTTTCGATTTATTGTAGAGATGAGGTCTCGTCAAGTTGCCCAGGTGGGTCTCGAACCTGCGGGCTCTGGCAATCCTCTCACCTCAGCCTCCCAAAGTGCTGGGATTACAGGCTGAGCCACCAAGCCTGGCCTATTTACTTTCAAATATCCATATTGCTTGATACATAGACTCAAAATGTTTGTTGGACAAATAATAAACCCATGAACTAACAAATAAACATTAAACGTTCTAAGAAGCCTGGGCTGCCTGCACTGGGCCTTAAACAATCCAAAGAAGGAGATGCAGTGTGAGCAGAAGATAAGCATCAGAGAAATTCATGTCATGTACAAATATGGAGAAGCAGGCATGTCTGTTTTTGGCACCTAGTGGAGAAACAGACTGATACCTCTTTTACTGAGCAAGGCAGAAAGTAAAGACCCAGTCACCAATACATCCTGCACCTAGTAAGGATCTCTTTGTACACACAGAGACCAGAAAGCAATGACAGTTGCAGGATTCCTGGCACCCTACCCCCTGCCCAGCTCCAGATTTGGACAAAGTTAAAATCTCTGGTCAGTAAAGAAGAGTGGGGAGTGATTCTAAAATGTTTGAAGTCAGTTCACCTCCTCCAAGCCATGTGCAAACTTTTGGTCCCATGCGAGAGGAATTTTGGTCAGGGCACAGTGGGGACAACTGAAGCCCAAGTGAAATGGGAAACAAAACCTGCCCACTAGATGCTGCTGTGGCAGCCAATTGTCCAACAGAAAAAAAAGATGCCTGTGGAGTGTATCTGACTGGCACAACTGCTGCCAGAAACTAGTGGAGAAACAGACTGGCAAACAATGGCAGGTGCAGGAGCACAGGAGCCTTATCTCTAACCATCACCAGGATAGTACAGGAAATGAAGTCCCACTCCAGTGAAGAAATGAGCTAAATGATCCTCAAATCAGCTCACCCCACTCCCAGCCCTCAGTCACACACAACAGGGGCTGAAAACTGGTTCAACTCATTTAACACTAGGAGAGAGAACTTGCAATTATGGCAACTTGCATAGGGTGAAGAAAGCAGCAAAAGTGAATGCTTCTCCCTCTCTTACTGAGTGATGGAACTATAGAGAAAGAAAGAGACCTGTCACAAAGAGGGAAAAAAATGGAAAAACACAAGCAACCCTCAGAGTTTTAAAGAGACAGTACCTGACAAAAAAGTTCATCAGAGCACAAACAATGAAAACCACACAGAATGACACCTCTTATGAGATTGGATGGCAAAAACGAACAGGAATCAAGAGACACAAGAAGCAATACTCAATGAAATCATACAGGAATTAAAAGTCTATTTTTAAAAAGCCTATTCTAAAATAATGAAAATAAAGAACTCATAAACAAAAAAACTAACAAGCATAAGAAGCAGAATCAACCAAGCAGAGGAAAGAATCTCAGAACTTGAAGACCAAAATATAGAATTAACCGAATCTGTTAAAATCATAGGAAAAAAACTTAAAAGGAAGGAGCAAAGCCTTCAAGAAATGTGGGACTATGTCAAGAAGTCAAATCTACACCTGATTGGTTTCTCTGAAGCAAAAAGAAAAATGAGGAACACCTTGGGACAAGCATTCCATAAGATCTTCCAAGAAAACTTTCCTCAACTCACCAGAGATATGAGCATTCAGACACAAGAGATTAAGTGAACATCTGCAAGGTATCATAAGAAAAGACCAACCACTAGACACATAGCAATCTGCCTCCAGAAAGTAAGCATGAAAGAAAAATTCCTAAAGGCATTGAGAGAGAAAGGTCAGACTACCTACCGAGGAAGATCTATCAGAATCACTCTAGACTTATCTACAAAAACACTGCAAGCCAGAAGGGACTGGAGTTCAGTCTTTAATGTTTTTAAAGATAAGCAATGTCAGCCAAAATTTCCTACCTTATCAAGCTAAGCCTCACTAGTTATGGAGAATTAAAACCATTCCCAGACATCTAATCTCTAAGAGAATATGTCATCTTCAGACTAACCCTTCAGGAGATGCTTAAGAAGATCTCAACACAAGAAAAGAATAAAAAAGAATGGTCATGCCCATCACAAAAAAAACACAGAAAAACAGAGTTAACAGAACATACTGAGCATTCACAAAAATGAAAACAGGCACACATATATAAATACAAAAGTTAAAAGGAAAAACATAGCAACATCTTAAGAGTTCCATGGCAGGGATAATCTCTCACATTTCAATAATTAACCTGAACATGAATGAACTAAATGCACCACTAAAAAGACATAGAATGACAAAAAAAGAATGATCCAAAAATATGCTGCCTCCGGGAAACTCATCTCTCTGCAAAAGACATCCACAAACGCAAAGTTGGAGCTGAGAAATAATCTTTCAGGTGAATAGAAAACAGAAGAAGGCAAGAGTAGCTATTCTGCTATCAGACAAAGCAGTCTTCAAGCCATCAGAAGCTAAAAAGAACAAAAAAGGACACTAAATGATAAAATGCTCAATCCACCAGCAAGAAATAGTCATCCTAAGCATATATGTACCCAACACAGAAGTACCAGTCTTTATAACAAATATCAAGTAAACTAAGAGAGGACATTGATTCTCACATGATCATAGCTGGAGACCTAAATACCCCACTAACAACTTTATGTAGATCATCTAGGCAAAAATTAAATAAGGAGAAGAACTAGAACCTCAACTCAATGCTTGGCCAAATGGACTTAATAGACATCTACAGAATACTTCACCCAACAACTACAGAGTATGTATTCTACTAATCAGCACATGGAACATACTCCAAGATTGATTACATTCTCAAATATAAATCAAGCATGAACAAATGTCAAAAGATCAAAATAATACCACGCATGTTCTCAGATCACAGTGGAATAAAAATAAATATTGTCGCCAACAAGATCCTCCCCAAAACACAAAGACATGCTGCTGAGAAACCTCTGGGTCAACACAGGAATCAAGACAGAAATAAAAAGATTCCTGGAAACAAATGAAAACAAAGATGCATCTTTTCAGATCGTCAGGGATGCCATGAAATCAGTGTTAAGAGGAAAATTCATAGCATTGAACACACATCAAAAAGAAAGAAAGAAAGAAAAAGAAAGAAAGAAAGAGAGATCACAAGTAAACAGCCTAGCATCACACCTATGGAAGTTCGAAAGACAATATCACCTAAATCCTAACTTTATCAGAAGAATCCAGATTACCAAGATAAAATCACAGCTGCAGGACATAGAAGACAAAAATATCATAGAAAAAAAATAAAAAAGACAAAAAGCGGATTCTTTGAAAGTATAAATAAAATTGATGGACCTCTGGCCAGACTGACTGAAAAAAAGAGAGCGTCCAAATAAACACAATTAGAAACATAAAAGATGAAGTTACAACTGACCCCAAAGAAATTTTTAAAATTATCAGAGATTTTTATGCACACCTGTATACAATAAACATGAAACATAAAGGAAGTGGAGGACTTTCTGACATCACACCCTCCTAAGGTTGAGACAAGAAGAAATTGAAACTCTAGACAGACCAATAACAATACAATATTAATAAATCAACTCAGTCATAAGAAATCTCTCCATGAGAAAAAAGCCCTAGACCAGATGACTTCCCAGATGAATTCTATAAGACATACAAAGATGTCTTATAAAAAGTATTCCAGGCAATCAACAAAGATATAATTCTCCCCAACTCATTTTATGAAACTAGCATCACACTGATACCCAAACCTGGCAAAGACCCAACAAGGAAAGAGAATTACAGGCCAATCTCCTTGATGAACATAGATGCAAAAATTCTCAACAAGATCCTAGCAAACTGGATAAGCAACATATCTCAAGGATCACCTACCATAATCAGGTGGGTTTCATTCTTGGGATGCAGGGCTGGTTCAACATTTGCACGATCATAAATGTAATTCAATATATTAACAGAAAATAAAAAGGAGAACCCCATGATTACGACATTAGATGCAGAAAAAGCATTTGACAAAATCTAGCACAGAAGGAACATTCCTCAAAACAGTAATAACCATTTATGATAAACCCACGCCAACATTCTGCTCAATGGGCAAAAGTTGGAAGCATTCTCCCTGAGAACAGGAACAAGATAAGGATGCCCACTCACACCTCTCCTGTTCAACATAATGCTGAAAATCCTAGTCAGAGCAATCAGGCAAGAGAAATAAATCAGTGATACCCAAATAGAAAAAAGAGGAAGTTAAGCTATTCCTCTTTGTGGACTATATGATTCTATACCTTGAAAACCCAAGGAAGTCTGTCAAAAGCCTCCTTACAATGATAAACAACTTTGGTAAAGTTTTGAGGTACAAAGTTAACATGCAAAAGACAGTGGTATTTCTAGGCAGAGAACCAAATAAAAAGTGCAATCGCATTCACAATAGTCACACACACGCACAAAACAAATACCTTGGCGTCTACCAAACCAGAGAAGTAAAAGACCTTTACAATGAGAACTACAAAGCACTGCTCAAAGAAACCAAAGATATTATGAACAAATGAAAAAGCACTCTTTACTCATGAGTTGGAAGGATTTGTATTGTCAAGATATCCATCTAAGGCAATCGACAGATTCAATGCAATACCCACCAAATTATCAGCATCATTTTCCTCAGGACTGGCAACAACAATACATGAATACATATGGAGACAGAAAAAAGCACAAATAACCAAAACAATCCTCAGCAAAAGAAACAAAGCAGGAGGTATCATACTTCCAGACTTTAAGCTTTCTTATAAGCCTACAGTAACTAAAACAGCCTGGTATTGGAACAAGAATATACACAATGGAATAGGACAGAGATTCCAGAATCAAAAACACTGTATCTCAACCAACTCAACTTCAACAAACCCACCAATAACAATCACTGGGGAAAGGAGACCATATTTAGCAAATGGTACTGGGAAAACTGGCTGACCACATGCAGAAGAATGAAACGGGACTCCTACCTATCACCATATACAAAAATCAACTCTAAATGGATCAAAGACCTAAACAAAAAAATCTCAAACTATAAGAATCCTAGAAGGAAACATAGGCAACACCCTTATGCATGTCAGAGTAGGCAACAAATTCTTGACTAAATCTCATAAGTAGATGCCATAAAAGCTAAAATAGACAAGTGGGACCTCATCAAACTTGAAAGCCTTTGCACAGCAAAAGAAACCATTAAGAGAGTAAAGATACAATCACAGAATGGGAGAAAATATTTGCAAATTATACATCTGATAAAGTCCTAATACCCAGGATCTACAAGGAACTCAGACAAGCTGAAAGGGAAAAAAGCAAACAACCCCATTAAAAAGTGGGGAAAGAACATGAACAGACACTTCTCAAAAGAAGACATACAGGCATCCAACAGATATGTGAAAAAAATAAAAGCTCAGCCTCACTAATCATCAGAGAAATGCAAATCAAAACTACAATGAGATACCATCTAACTCCAGTAAGGATGACTACCATTAATAAGTCAAAAAAAAAAAACCACCCAATGTTGGTGTGGGTGCAGAAAAACGGAAACACTTCTACACTGCTGGTGAAAGTGCAAAGCTAATTCAACCTCCATGGAAAGTAGTGTGATGATTCCTAAAAGAACTAAAAATTGACCTTCCATATGATCCACAATTCCTCTTCTGAGAACACACCCAGAGGAACATAAATCATTCTACAAAAAGACACCTGCACAAGCATGTTTATTGTCACACTATTCACAATAGCCAAAATATGGAACTAACACTACTACCCCTCAAAAGTGGACTGGATAAGAAAATATGGACTGGATAAAGATACATGATGAAGTTTTGTGCAGTCATAAAGAAGAACAAAATCATAAACTTCACAGAAAATTGGAGGAATTGAAGCCTATCATACTAAGTAATCTATCACAGAAACAAAAACTGAATACCGCATGTTCTTACTCATAATTGGACCCTGAACAATAATCACATGAACACAAGGAAGACACTGGCTTTCACTGGCCACTGCTAGGGGAGGGAGGGAGGGAGAGAGAAAGGTGGTGAGCACATGACAACACAAAGGCTACCAGGTCCACCACCAGGGGAAGGAAGGCCAGTTGGAAGCGTAAACATCACCTGCATGCAGGCTACCTATGTAGTTAATCCTTACTTGTACCCTACATAAAATAAAATGAAAAAATAAAATAAAGATAGAGAAGCATCTACCTTGGCCAGACAGGAATGCCTATAATAGGAAGTAGAGGATGGGCAAAATGGAAACAGAATGTACACAGTTTTGAAATTTAGGTTAAGACGTTCCATTTGATGAAGAGGCACTAATGATTATTGCCTTTCAGAACAGCCCCTTGATCCCAATTACTTGCACTTAAATCCCAAATCTGAGATACACTAGCTGTGTGATGTGAAGAAAGTTACTTAATTTTTCTACTGCCTTAACTTGCACATTTATTACATTGAGACAGAAATAGTATTTCCTCATAGGATAGTTGTATGGTTTTAAAAAGTTAACACATGTAAAGGTCTTGAAACAGTGTCTGGAACATAGCAAAGCCTAATCGATATTAGTTACCATTAGTACTGAGCAAGGAAGTGAGAAGATGCGAGAAGCAATTACAGGATATTAATCAGGTGGTATATGATGTGAAAATTATGGTAGATAGAAGGGGGAGACAACCTAAAAATTCTAAGATGCCGAGAGAGAAAGAAACAGTTGGAAGTGAAAGAGATACCTTACATCTCTATATTTTGACAACAATTGTCTAATGTTAAAATCTCACCTTCCCAGTTACTGTGTTCCTACTGCGTGTGTGTGTGCGCGCGCATGAGAGAGAGAGAGAGATATGCATGATACAATCCTATCATAAAACCATAACTGCCTTAGGGAAAGAGTTAGTGAGTTCAAAACACCAGCTGTGGAACTTCCTTAAGACAAGTTACTGGCATAGAGAAGGAAGCTAACATCTAAGGAGCACCTGCTATGTTTCAGAAATGTAAATTATCTCAATAATCCTTACAGAAACTCTCTGATAATAATAATGTCTATTACTGAATGAAAAGACAAGAGGTTCAAGGAGATAAAGAGATATAGTCAAAAATACACAGCTAAATAAAGCAAAAAGATAATTGGATCCTTAGTCCTGGAGTCTATGAAGTGATCATTTACACGTAAAGTGATTATTACCAGTGGTAGCTGACATATGCCCTTACAAACCCACCTCATAGAAACCTACATATCTACTCTCCTTTCTGGAGTTTAATCTGTAGCAAGAAAATAGCTCATATAAGGACAAAATCAGTATGGATGAGGGATAACTGGAGGGTGGGGTGATAACCGGGAAATAATCAACTGATTCTCAACAACTGAAAAGCACATAGTAACCTCCAGTCATCTTACACATTATTTTCTGTAATAAACCTTGGGTATAAAATAAGGTTTTGAGAAGAAGGTCTTTGAGAGAGATTAAAACACTAGACTGAGTTGTTATGGGAAGACTTAGTAATAACATCCAATTACTACTTACTATGTGCCAAGTACTGTGTATGCATTTTTCTAAAATATACCTCATTTTATTCCCATAATAAGTATATAAAATAAGTTCTATTATCTTCAAGATAAAACAGCTGAGATTTAGGGGTTTTTTGAAACTTGGTTAGGTCATGCAATTAACAAGTAACACAGTCTTGTCTCCAAGCCCCAGATTAGGACTGCAAGTATGTAAACTCTGCAACTAATATGAGTGTTGAATGGAGAATAAAATATTTTTTGCAGCCGGGCTCGGTGGCTCAACCTCTGTAATCCCGTGCCTTGGGAGGCTGAGGTGAGTGGATTGCCTGAGCCCATGGGTTCGAGACCTGCCTGGGCAGCTTGGTGAGACCTCATCTCTACAATAAATAAAAAAATTAGCCGGGTGTAGTGGCGCGTGCCTGCAGTTCCGGCTACTTGGAAGGCTGAGGCGGAAGGATCGCCAGAGCCCAGCAGGTCAAGGCTGCGGTGGCCTGGAGCGGCCACTGCACTCCAGTCTGGGCAACAGAGTGAGACGCCAACTCAAAAAAAAAAAATAAATAAATAAATAAATATATATATATATATATATATATTGCAGGTATGTTAACAAATCCATTTTGTAAGCGAACGATTTAATATGACTTTAAAGATAGATACCCTCGTGAGCTAAAGAAGCTAATGAATCTTTAGACAGTCAGAAATTTATTGTTAAATCATTACCAGAATTAAGTTAAAGTATATTCAGATCAATAAATAATGTTATGTTCCTTATTAAATGCAGTAATATAGGTGATGTGGGCTTGTGGAGGTTAACTTTCAAGACAGACACAGAAGACAAAGATACAAGGAATTCCTCTCTCCAGGTCCTGCCCTCTGGCTCTTGTCTCACTGGCCCTGACTCTGATCTCCTGTATCCCTGCCTTTGACCTAGAAACCTCATGTTTATCACTTAACTTTCTGACTCTCTGCTTATTGTTTTCTGCTTAATCACAGACTGATAGAGTAGCCTCACTCTTAAGTGTTCCTTCATTCACACTGAGTTTGTGTTAAGCATCCTGGATGTTTGTTAGGATTATAATTAGTTCCCCATAAGAATGTAGCAAACCCTTTGCTTCTTACTACAACAGCATGTTATCAGTAAATACCCTATACTATATATTATTATTGCTGGCTTAAAAATTTCTTCCAAAGATAAATAAAAGAGGAATACATAAACATAGTTCACAAAACATCTGTTCAACAGTAAATTCTCGTGATTTGGAAAGTAGTTGACTCAAAGAAACTTCCCATCAGGTGGGAAGCAGAGTTGCTGCAAAAGAGAAGGTACAAACCTAACAAAGTGCAGAAAAGGTACGTCTGAACAAGAAGGCCCAAGTGGGAAGCAGCATTGGTCAGCACGTTGACCAGGTAACTTTATAAGCAAGTCCTTTCAAGCACAGAAGAAAAGTAGGTTAGCTGGAGACAAAAGAACAAGGACAGACACCAACAGCTGGTGAAGAGCCACAAGGACTGATGTGAGGTAGAAATCCTAGACAGAGATAGAACAAGTAGGGACAAGGCAGGCCATGAACAGATAAGCTGGTATTCAATGTGAACTTTAAAGAAGCATCTTCTAGAATGTCTTTATCAGGTCAATGAAGATTTATGCCTGTTTTATTCATCTTTTCCATATGAAGCAGTAAAAAGATGTATATATAATGTGACTGATGGTCACAGGATGACTGTGACAATGAAAATTACTGAAACACTGTAGCACACGAAATGATGTTTCGGGGTGCTATTAGTTTTTTTGCCTTATTTTAAGAGCAAAAAATAAAACAATATAACCAAAACATTTTAACAAAAGTGATCAAATCAAAAAGTAGTTAATAAGTTTATCCTAAGTTAATAGATTTTTCTAAAAAAAAAAAAAAGAAAGGCTTATTTCCCCAAGAATGATGGCTAAATGACTCACAAGTCCTCTTTGTTCTATCAAACCAACTATTTTGTAAATTTCTTCATCCAACTACAACCCACACACATTATTTACTCACTCTCATTGTTGATACTTTGGTTTAAGAGTAAATAGTGGCATCCAGTACTAATACTTCCATAGCACTTTAGATTCTACAAGGTACATTTGTGTGCATAATCTCATATGGTCTTAGTGGTAAGCTTGTAAAGATATTATCTCCAGTTCATGGTGAGGAATGTTGCATCTGAGATGCTAAAGCAGTTACCCAAGTCTCATAATTTTAAAGTTCCTTCACTATAATAATTTACATTCTTTTTGGACACAGAACAGCACTGGCCCCCAAAAGTATTATTCCCTACCATGCCAAACCATGCCATAAATTGATTTCCAACTAATTTTCCTTAATTATAATTTATCTCTTCTCATTCTGCCTCTACAAAGTATGTATACCCTCTGCTCTAGGTCACTTCATGGTTCTATGGATGCAATAAGCTTATTCTTTCATTGTTTTTTTATTCTTATTTTTCACTCTGCCTAGAATACCCTCCCCTTAATCTGTTCCAAATTATTTAAGTGCAAATCAAGACTCACCTTTTCTACAAAAGTTTATTTAACTGCTCAGTTATCTTTGCTTTTTATTATAGTCCTTACAATCTGAACCATAATATTTAGTCCTCAGTTATTCTTCTAAACTCTTTACAAATAGCTCTTGTACATTTTTCCATTTGTTAATGTTCATTATATTCCAGATATTATCTTGAGTGCTTTGTATAAATTGTTTGATAGTAATATCTGCAGTAGATACTGTTGTTACTAATATCCGCAGTAGATACTTTACAAATGAAGAAACTGAAAGCCTGAGTATCTAGCCCAAAGCCAAAGCTGGAAAGTGATACAGCTAGAATTGCAACCCAATCTGACTCCTCTCCCATAAACACCATGCTATATGCCCAGAAGGACCAGCCTTAGGGAACAGCTGGTCAACTATACGTATTGAACTCTTCTGCAGTCAAGAAGAATCTATACTAGTTTTTGCTACTACAGCTCTATTTCCTTTATTTAAATTTTTGTCTTTGTTGAAATGCTGTTCTCACCAATGGGCTTCTACGTTTTAAGGTTTATCAGACACATTGTACTTTGGTATAAATGGTATAACTTTGGTATAAGAATATCCCCCAAGACTAGGAGGGAGAATAAAGAGAGAATATTAAAAAATCTGATAATGGGAAGAGTCCACTTCCCAAAGGGGAATGCTAAGAGGATGGTCCAGAAATGAGAGGCTGAGGAGCCTAGCATAAGCTTTGCCCATTTACTATCTGAGCATGGCCTGGTCCTGTTCCTAGCTAAACTGTATACTCCTTGACGATAGGAACTATGACTTTTTCAATCTTTGCAATGTCTGGCCAATCACAAGCACAGAGGGCAGAGCACAGGTACCCTGTTTCACAGATACTGTCATTTCAAAGCTGAGTTTTTTTGCTATGAGTTTTTTGTTTCTGTCCTCAGAAACAATCCCTCCCCCAATTTTTCCAACAAAATCAGATCCAGAAAATCTGTGAATGATTGAAAAAGCAGAACCCCTTTGGCTTAATTAATAGAGCAAGGATACAGTCCCACTTTGCTGCTTCTACATGAATGGTAACCCACATAACCCCTCCACAGAGTCCTAGGAGTTGGAGAGCACAGTCTGAACAGCACTGATCCTCAAATCAGGCACGGCATGAAAGAGAAACCCAGGCAGGTCAAAACACTTGCCTGAGTTCATATAGCAGAGCTGGAACAAAAATGCAGGTCTCCTGCCCCATTGTCACTGTTTTCCTCTGTGCTATGCTACCTTTCCTCTAAAGCAATCACATCCAAGGGTTTGACATCTTCCTACTGCGCCCAACATTCTTTGATGAGGCAATCTACCTCTATCCTTAAATAATTTGACTTTTACCTTCATTCTCTATAGGCAATGTCTACAATGTTCTGAAATGGGTAAATCTTTTGGGGTTAAAAGAGATATCTGAAAGTAAATCCTGTGAGGAATTGTGACGTTTGTTAAATTATTACCAGAGAGCTAAGTTGTATAAAGGAAGGCCATTAGCCGGGCTCAGTGACTCAGCCTGTAACCCCGTGCTTTGGGAGGCTGAGGTGAGTGGATTGCCTGAGCCCGCGGGTTTGAGACCCACCTGGGCAACTTGGCGAGATCTCATCTCTACAATAAATCAAAAACTAGCCGGGCATGGTAGCGTGCGCCTGTAGTTCCAGCTACTTGGAGGGCTGAGGCAGAAGGATCGCCACAGCCAGCAGGTCGAGGCTGCAGTGGCCGGGAGTGGCCTCTGCACTCCAGTCTGGACGCCAGAGTGAGACTCCAACTCAAAAAAAAAAAGGAAGGCCATTGAGGAACACCACTATTCTGGGGCAAAAGTTGTTGTTAGCTGAAACATTCCCCATCTCTTCAGTCTAACCAAGATGGACATATCGCCACCTGAGTGTCCTGTGACAAGGCAGGGGGTCCATATTCCTCTTAAAACAAATTACCCCTTCCTCTGTGCTTCTTAAGGTCTATTCTGTCTTCTGTTTTTTTTTTTTAAAGGATTAACCTATCATCTTAAAATAACTCCACAAGGTAAAACATCACACTCACTTTAAAAACAAGAAAAAAATACCCTAGACTCAGAGATCCTAAGTGACACACTCAAGAGTTACTCAAGTGATAGAGTTAGAATCTGAACAATTTCCGTGTGGTTACCAAACCATACTACACCATATGTTAAGGTGGAATGACATCAATTAAATCAAGGAGCATTTCCATTCTTGATGAGTAAGAGCCATATGTCATTTGGTGTCCAGTTGAGCCCTAACATAAACCATTCATCACTTGGGACTTGTGGGGGAGGCATAGAGGGGAGACTTAAGTCAGACGGCCTGCTTTGAATCATGGCTCTGCCACGTACCAGCTGTGCACATTCAGCAAATTTCTTAACCTCTCTGTTCCTCAGTCTCCTCATATGACAAATTAGATAAAAATGGTACTAGCTTCCTCATGTTTCTATAAAGATTAAATAAGAAATAATTGGCTAGGCACAGGGGCTTATGCCTATAATCCCAGCATTTTGGGAGGCTGAGGGAGGTGGATCACTTAAGACCAGGAGTTCGAGATTGGCCTAGGTAACATTGTGAGATCCCATCACTACAAAAAAAAAAATTTTTTTTAAATTAGCTGTACGTTATGGTGTGTGTCTATAATCCCAGCTACTCAGGAGGCTGTGGTGCGAGGATTGCCTGAGCCTAGGATTTCGAGGCTGTAATGAGCTATGATGGCACCACTACATTCCAGCTTGGGCAAAAACTGAGAGCCTTTCTCAAAAAAAAAGGAAAGAAAACAAAATAAGAGAAATAATTAGAGCCATACTCAAACCATCAGAAGCATCAAAAATGTTATTGTTCTTATTGCTAAATAATAAGATTTCCATCTGAGCAGAACTTCCTCTACCTCTAATGTTTTCTTGGTTCCACAGCAGCACGATCCCTCTTCTGTGTTCATTTAGACTGATGCAAGTTTCCAATATCTTTTTCAAGGTACAATAAATATCATACTAATACTGAAAGTTTATGAGAAAGACAAAAATCTATAGTGTTACATGTAGTTAAAAGTGTTACTTCTGGCCATGCTTTCTTTAAGCTCTGGCCCCCTCTCCAATCTTGGAGAGGTGGATTTCTCTCTCTCTTTCTCTCTAATCTACTTTCTAAATAAACTGTCTTTCCTAATCTAAAAAACAAAAAACGTGTTACTTCTGTGAAAATATTAATATACTCTAAAGGAGTCGATAACAAATTCATGACGATAATTTTGTTTGTGTTTTTTTCTTTCTAAGACACATATTTTCAAATTTTAACATTTCTGCAACTGAGATTGGAACTGCAGAAACTTCATTTTCCTCCCATAAAAACTAGGAATGATATGACGTATTTCTTGGAGGGGTTTGTGAGATATGTGAGATAATGAAAGTGAAGATATCTATCACATTTCTTTCTGGTTTGGTTTTATTATTATTCATTTTTTTCCTTATCTTTCCCTCTCTTATCGTTATAAAATGTTATATAAGTCAAAACTCAAGAAGACAACCAGAGTGTCTTGAATTTCTTATTTGGTAAACTTAACTTTAGATCCAGGTCAAGCAACACCTCCCTGCAGATGTCTCCCTGATGGCACAGACAGGAGTTAATGCACTCCTCTGTCTGTGTCACAGACTCATTTGACTGTCATAGATGCCTCCTCTGAAGTATACACATACCTTTACTACACCATATTACATGCATTATAGCATATTACATAAGGTAATATCATCCCTTATTTTTGCATTTGCTTTCCGAAAGCAATGTACCAGAGTGCCTGATATTTAATAGCTGTTCACTTACTTTTCACTGGAAAAATAAGTAATGAATAAATGTATCCAAGCCTGTCATGAACTATCACTAACCTGCTCAGCCATAAACAAAATTTGACCTAAATGGTTAGTAACTAGGGCTGAAGAGGAAAGGAGTTATCCTGTTCTTAATACCAATCTATTCCTCCTACATGTAAAAATTATCAAACATTATGAAAGAGTAAGGTTCAAATTATAAGATGATATTATATTTCTATGAGTTGCCTATAGAATAAAATATTTCAGGCAGAAATATTTTAGCAAAATATGATACTGGTAATTTGTGTTTCTCTCATTATTTTTATCAGTTTCTTAAGGCTTTATTATTTTTTACTAAATTTTACAATTTTGCTAAAATTACACTAAATATATCTGTAACAAGAAAGTATGAATATTGTTAGCAAATTGGCACATTGATTAGATGTCCACATTTCTAATATATAAGCCTAAAGAGCTCTGCACCTAGGTGTCTCAATAAAAATCTGTTCACAAAGTATTCTTTATAGATGATTAGGTGCTGCTAAGCCATTTTGCTCAGTTTTATTACTTTTGGTCTGCCCATAAATTCACTTTAATGCCAAGAGTACATCCTTAAAAGCAACTCACTGGTTTAGTAATTAGTGATAATTTCAGACTGATTTCTAACTGTGGTTTTCTTTTTTTTTTTTTTTTTTTTT
>NW_007194044.1:77215-83532 GCF_000164805.1 Carlito syrichta
TCCCAAAGGCGCGGGATTACAGGCTGAGCCACCGAGCTCGGCTTAACTGTGGTTTTCTAAGACCTCTGATGCTGATTTATGAATTCTATCAGTGTTAACACTTCCTGATGGACAGCCTAAAATTAGCTTCACTTAAATTTGACTAAAATTAGTTATAGATTATGCTATATTATGGTATAATAATACAACTACTTGCATTTTTATATGACTTAGCTTTCAAAATATGTCCAAGTACATTATCTTGCTTGAATCTAAGAATAGTTAGAATGCTTAGTCATAGGGGGAGGGGTAATTATCTCCAGAAGATCAAAGTTTGGAGAAGTTAGTTGATGTACTTAAGATTTACTCTTTTTCTTATAACCAGGGGTTATTCCCAACACTCTGATATCTTATGACATTTCTTGAAGCCTTTGGATCATTGTTTGGGGCTCTGTTTTATGAAGTATACTCTATTTTAGGAGGCGCACTCCGTTCTAACTTATAATTTCTCCCTCAGAATTAGTTTCAAGAAATTTGTCTTTCTTTGAAGAAAAGAAATATTTAGTAGTAGTCCTAAAGTTTTCTGTCAAAATATCATGTACTCATATACCAAAACTATAGAACACATATGCTTTTCATATACACAGAACTCATTAAACAAGATAGCCCATATACTGGGCCTTGAAATATTTTTAAATGGTTGCCATCTTAAGACCATATATTGTGACCATAATAAAAGACAATTAAAAACAATAACAATAAAATAGCTAGACACATTTTTCACATTTGTATTTCAAAGTTAAACAACATTCTTTTAAATAACCCACGGGTCAAAAAAAAGAAACCACAAGAGACAAAAGAAATCTTTTAAGCTGAATGATAATCTAAAAAACAAGATATCAAAATTTATAGGAAGTAGCTAAGGGCAGTACTTAAAAGGCAATGTATAGCTTTAAATAATCTAAAAATTTATCATCTAAATTACACTTTTAGAAGCTAGCAAAAAAAGAACAAATTTAACACATAGCGAGTGGAATCAAGAAAATAATTTTTTAAAAATAATAAATTAAAAAGCCGGGCTCGGTGGCTCAGCTTGTAATCCCACGCCTTTGGGAAGCTGAGGTGAGTGGATTGCCTGAGCCTGTGGGTTCGAGACCCGCCTGGGCAGCAAGACCTCATCTCTACAATAAATCAAAAATCAACTGGGCGTGGTAGCGCATGCCTTTAATTCCGGCTACTTGGAAGGCTGAGGCGGAAGGATCGCCGGAGCCCAGCAGGTGGAGGCTGCGGTGGCCGGAAGCGGCCACTGCACTCCAGTCTGGGTGACAGAGTGAGACTCCAACTCAAAAAAAAAAAAAAAAGAATAAATTAGTGAAAATAACAGAAAAATTAATGAATTCCTAAGAAAACTGATAAAAATAAAAGAGAAACATAAGTTACCAGTATCAGAAATGAAAGAAGGAACATAACTACAAATCTTAAAGACAAAAAAGACAGTGAGACTATAGCATAAATGTGTCAACAAATTCAGTAATACATAAAATGTACCGCCGGTCTTGGTGGCTCAGCCTATAATCCCGCGCCTTGGGAGGCTGAGGTGAGAGGATTGCCTGAGCCTACGGGTTCGAGACCCGCCTGGGCAACTTGGTGAGACTTCATCTCTACAATAAATAATAAAAAAAAATCAACCGGGCGTGGTAGCGCATGCCTGTAATTCTGGCTACTTGGAAGGCTGAGGTGGAAGGATCGCCGGAGCCCAGCAGGTCGAGGTTGTGGTGGCCGGTATTGGCCACCGCATTCCAGTCTGGGAGACAGAGTGAGACTCCAACTCAAAAAAAAAAAAAAAGTACCAATTCCTTAAAACCCGCAAATTATAATAACTAGAGAATATTTTCTCTATTTATATATATGAAAAAATAGATTCTACACACACACATACACATACACACACACACACACACACACACACACACACACACACACACATATACACACACACACACACACACACACACACACACAAGCAAATATCTTCCATAAAGAAAGCTCCATAGGGTGCCTGAATGAAATGTATTTGTATACCTAACCCTTAACTGTACTCCACAATATCATAATAAAAAATATTGAAAAAAAAGAAAGCTCCAAGTAGACTTTTTTTACTAGAGAATTCTAGCAAATATTTAAGAAAAAAAATTAATTTTAAACATACTGTTTCAGAAAATAGAAGAAAGAACACTACCTATCTTGCTTTATATGGCCACAAAAAAAAATGATTTCAAAACTTAAAAATATTGCAAGAGAAGAAAAGATTACATTAATATCCCCCATTTGTGAAAAATTTCAGAAAATAGTAGCAAATAAAATCAAACATTGAATTGTAGGATTTAGATAGTTCAATAAGGCAAAACAAATAAATAAATAGCATAAGCATTAGAGAAAAAAAGTATCTTTTCCACAGATGGTAGGATTATTTATGAGAAAATCTTAAGGAATTTTGAAAAAATCTATCGGAACTAAAAAGTAACTTTAGCATGCTTTAGAACACAAGTTCAATATACACTAGATAGATCAATTATGTCTCTCCCTACTAGTAGCAAAAACTGAAAACTAAAATTAAAAAAATTTTAACTACAATAACATTAATATCATAAAATTTTTAGAAATAAATATATCAAAATATGCACAAGACCACCATACTGAAAACCACAAAATATTGCCAAAAGAGATTAAAGAAAAACAAAATAAGGGATATTATATGTTCATAAGTTGAAAGATTCAATATCAGTATTATGTCAATTCTCCCTAACTTAATTTATAGATTTGACATAATTCAGATCAAAATTCCAGTATGTTTGTTTTTGGGAATTTGGAAATAAAATATTAAAATGTATAGGAAAATAAAAAGAATCTAGAATGATTAAAACACTCTATGAAAATGACAAAATTGGAGGATTTACACTGCCGTATATCAAAATTTACTAACAGCTGCAGTAACTGTAATACAGACATAAGTGAAGAAAATAAATCATCATTACAGAGTAGAAAGTTCAGATATAACCATATGTGTATAGATCACTTTAATTTTTACAAAGGTCCAAAAAAGATCAATTAGAATATTTTCAACAAATGAATTTGGAACAATTTGATAAACATATGTGAAAAAATAGCTTATACTGTACACGTTAACTTGAGCTGAACTAAAACTGTAAAGCTCCTAGTAGAGAAGATAAAAGAAAATCACAAACTTAAAGTACAGAAAAATCTCTTAGAAGTACAAATAAGTACCAAATAAAAAGAAGAATTTGATAATCTGGAATTTATCAAAATTAAAAACTTGTCTTCATTAAAAACCATTAACAAAATAAAAAGACAAACCACTATGTATACCTTTATAATACCTACATCTGACTTGAGTCACATACACATACACACACACACACACACATACACACACACACAAGAATATCAACTCCCCCAAAAATCAACAATAAAAATACAAAATAACATAAAAGAGAAAGGTTAAAAGACTTGAGCCAACACTTCACCAAAAACGTTATTCAAATGGCCAATCTGTATATGGAACCATGTTCTACAGCATTAATTATAAGGAGAATGCAAATTAAAAATCAAAATGAGATACCATTTCATACAGATGAAAATCACTAAAATTTCTAAAGTCTGTTTATATGAAACGTTGGAGAGAATATGGAGTAACTAGAACATTTATACATTTCAGAGGACAATGTAAAATAAAATCACTTTAGAAACTGCTAATTCTTTAATAAAGTTAAACCTAAATTTACGCCATGATTTAGTAATTGCATTCTTAAATACTTATCCAGGAGAAATGAAAACATATTTTGGCAAACAAATGTGTACAAGACTTTTTATGGTTGCTGTTTTCATAATAGCCAAAAAAAATGTAAAAATATCCATCAGGAGGAGAATGAATACACAAATTATGGTATATTAAAATAATAAATCACTAATCATCAATTTAAAAAAAGAAGGAACCATTCTTGTATATGTATCTCAAAGACATTACATTAAACAAAATAAACCAGATACAAAAAAGTGCGTCCCTATAATTTCATATGTATTAAGTTCAAAGCAAGACAAAAATCTGAAAAATTGTTGTTTATGAAGGGTAGGGATTGACTTAAAGGGAACATGAGTTTTGGGGGCAATAGAAATGTTCTATATCGGGCCGGGTACAGTGGCTCAGCCTGTAATCCCAGCATTTTGGGAGGCCATGGAAAGAAGAGGATTGCCTGAGCTCAGAGGTTCGAGACTAGCCCGGGCAACTTGGTTAGATTTCATCTCTACAAAAAAAAAATTACAAAAATTAGCTGAACATGGTGGTGTGCATCTGTATTTCTAGCTACTTGGAAGGTTGAGGCTGAAAAATTGCCTAAGCACAGCAGGTTAAGGCTGCGGTGACCATGAGCGTGCCACTGAACTCTAGCCTGGGCGACAGAGTGAGACTCCAATTCAAAAAAAAAAAAAAATAGAAATGTTCTATATCTTAATTAGGGTGATGTTTTCATTTTTAAAAAATAATTTAAAAGATAAACTCAAAAATATATGCACTTAGTTGTAAATCTTATTTCAATACATATATGTAAATAAGCAAATGCAAAACATACACTTTAATAATGGAATAGTACGTGAGAAGTAATGTCCTCGAATGATGGAAACTGGTTTTGATTGTTGTATGAAAATTATGTCTTCTTTTAGTTGCTCCATTTCTTTTAGTTGCTCTATTTCAGAACAGGCAGCACACAGAAAAAAGTGGCTGACCTATGCAATCAAAGGCATAAGTGCCTAAGCAAAAAAACAGGGTGTTTAGGGAACAAAAGGTTCTTTTGACATTAATCCTCATCAAAAAGGCCAGTCCTCACCTTTCAAATCAACTTGGAAATCCTCAGCTGATACAGAAATGCCTCCTTGGTTAAGGACAAACTGAAATTGTACAAAGGTGCAATGTCATTCCATTGAAACAAGTATTCAGAAAAAATGTGTCAGTACTGTATGTTTGTACTGTTTGCTGTACATCTCTAAGATAAAATAATTATTTCTTTCCAAGGAGCACATCTCCTCCTGTACTCTTGACCAAATCACATTTCACCACTTCTCGAACTGTACTCTAGGAATGATCTCTTCTCTTGCTTTTAACCTTCAGTCTCTCACTACTGGGTCCAGCCAACCTAAGCAATAAGCACATTCACATATTCCCTATTGTTAAAAAAAAAAAAAATGAAGACAGCCTTCAGCCATCCTTCTATAGCATAACTTCCTTAGACTCCTGCACCTCCTATCTAACTCTTCTAAAGCATAATGGAGGTCCTCCTCTCTACTTCTTCATCAGTTCATATATCTCCAACCTCTTGCCACTCAATTTCAGTCCCAGAACTCTATTGACATTCCTCTTTTACTGAGTATAAACAATATTTACATAAAAACTTAATTGCCCCCTACCTGTCACTGCATCTGAAACCATTAATCATTTGGTTTTATTTAAATCATTCTGCTTATTTCCATGGCAACATTGCATGCTAGAGACTCTGTCTGACCACAGCTATTTCTGTCTGGGTGAATTATGTGATCAATACTGGACCAGTAAGTTTCTCTCTCTTAGGAATTTGGAGTTAAAACGTGAAGACTTTCACCAGACCTTTTCAGGCATTTCAATAAGAAAGTGACATAGGTTGGGCACAGTAGCTCATTCCTGTAATCCCATACTTTTGGGAGGCTGAGGCAGGAGGATCTCTTGAGCCCAGGAGTCCAAGACCAGCTTAAGCAACATAGTGAGACCTCATCTCTACAAAAAAAAAATAAAAAAAAATTAGCCAGGCTGGTGGCACACGCCTGTAGTCCCAGCTACTCAGGAGGATGAGAAAGGTGGATCTTTTCAGCCCAGGAGTTTGAGGCTGTGGCAAGCTGTGGTTGTGCCCCTGCACTTTCTCCTGGGTGACAGAGTGATCCTGACTCAAAAAAAAAGTGACATAAAATTGTAACGTGAGCAGTCAAATTTAAGCCTTATAAAAGTTGGGCAGTGAAAACATATTTTCGCCGGGCTCGGTGGCTCAGCCTGTAATCCCGCGCCTTTGGGAGGCTGAGGTGAGTGGATTGCCTGAGCCCGCGGGTTCGAGACCCGCCTGGGCAGCGAGACCTCATCTCCATAATAAATCAAAAAATCAGCTGGGCGTGGTCGCGCATGCCTGTAATTCCAGCTACCTGGAAGGCTGAGGCGGAAGGATCGCCGGAGCCCAGCAGGTCGAGGCTGCGGTGGCCGGGAGCGGCCACTGCACTCCAGTCTGGGTGACAGAGTGAGACTC